>NW_026095845.1:0-242646 GCF_023614345.1 Adelges cooleyi | reverse complement strand
TTTTTGTTACACAAAATAGTATGAAAGTATTAAATACGTGCAGAATTGTAACAATATATAATTATATACCTGTTAATAATACAAAATCATTTTAACCGCTTTAGAAGACACCATAATAATTAAAACTACCTAATGTTGTATGAACATTTTATTTATTTTTCATATATTAGATTTAATAATAAACATACGATTATATTTGGAAGTGTAATTTCTGTAAGTTCTAATTTTTTAATCTCCTTGGCCTTATGCTGTAACTGGAAGCTCCATATAATTTTTTTTTTTAAATTATAATTCCACACCTAATCTAAATTTATTCGGTACTTCAACGAGACACGAGAATGCACTTTCGTGGTTGCAGACTCGGCTGAAAAACTTTCTTTCGGTTATTTCGGTTATGTGCCAGAGCTAAGACATGTAAATGTCAAAATCAAAGAATCCCGCCACTACTTAAAGAAGATGGTACTTTAGTCATATCAGTTTACGAAAACGCTTTATGTTATGCTGAGTATCTTACTATACATTCAAATTACACCAAGACATCATACCAGATATAAACGTACTGTTAATATGGTCAACAACTTTCGGTCAAGCTCTCTGCCAATATCCCTGCCTGTTAAATCCTTTAGTTCAAGCAACAATTAAAAAATTACCATAAGGCAAAGCTCTTGGTAACGACCTTATTACAAACACAATATTGATAAACTCTCTCAAAAAAAAGTGTTTTCTTTTTAACTTTTATTTATAACGCTATGCTTCGACTTTCCTATTCCCCTCATCTAAAAAATAGCAGTAGTTGTTGTCATACCTAAACCTGGAAAATCAAAGAACTTGGTCACGTTGGCTTATTTCGTGATGTCGCACAAGTGTTTGATAGATTTGGCCCAGTGGTCTACCTTATAAACTGAAAAAATATTTCCAGTACTTTCAAGACAGAAAATGTATAGTCAGAATAATTTGTGCTTATTCACCTTGCTTTTCTAACACGTTACTAGCTACTTTTGTTGACGATACAGCTATATTAATTTGTCAAAAAAATAGAAGCGACGTGGCTCACTATTTACAACACGATAAACATCTGTGAAACATGGTTTAGGAATTGAAAAATAAAAATAAATCCAGTCACGTTACCTTTGCTCTCCGTCCTGAAACATGTCCTGCTGTAATACTCAAAAATACAGTTATCACTACTCCAATAGAGACCAAATATCTTTTTTAATACCAGACAAACGTCTAACCTGGGAATCTCACATCGAAAAATTATGAAAAAATCAAATATTATAGTATTGCATCTTTTCCGCCTGATTCTGAAATCCAATCTGCCCTCAAGACTAAATTACTCATATATAAGTCAATAATACGACCAATATGGGCTTATGGAATTCAAATGTGGGAACCTTCTAAGCCTTCAAGTATAAGACCAATACATGCGTTCCCAAATGTATCACTACGAATGGTCTCAAATGCCCCTGAACAGTGAATACTGTTTATCATAAACCATGTTGTGTAAAACCACGTATAATGTTTTCGCCAGTACGATTATTATGTGTAGCATCTTAAAATTTGTAAACAATGTTAATATTATACTATAAATTATAAATACTTGTATGCTATATAAATATATTGAAAACAAAAAAAGCTCGATAAAAGTGTAATACAACAAATTAATATCGAAAAAAAAAAAAGTACAAAGGGATCGGGGAATAGTGGTGACGAAGCGTAGTAGGGAAAGGGAGGTTACTGGTTTAGAGGAATTTCTGAGAGTGACAAAATCACTTTCGAATAAACGCTTCGATGAAAAACAGTAGTTAGTATTCTTAAGCCAGTACAGTCCTAACCAAGCACAGTGTAAACCAGCAAAGTAAAAAACTATTAAAATGAGGTGCTACAAATAAAATTATACAAATAAGCAACAATGCGTTTATTTAAAAGTGATTTTATCCGAGAGAACTTCCCACCCGCTCCCTTAACCTAACCCCTCAACGTTGGTATTAATTTTAATGTTTATTTAAAAATATACGCAACTTGAAAACTGACTGAATAGACCATCTTTGCAATTATAATTGGTTGGATAACAAACTGACTAATACAAAAAAAAAATTAAAATTGATAACAACATCTACAATTAATTATTAACGGATAACAAAATTAAATTGTAAATAAATATTTATAATTGGAATTGTGCTTATTTTTTTTGTTATTTTCTTAATAGGTATCTTGAAAAATGTTTATAATATAGAGAGCAACACCTAGTTTACATTGTGAATAGTTTTCAAAATTTCAGTTTCAGGAATAGGTACACATAAAAAACAAAACAAAGAAAAATGTCTTCCTTTTTTGATTTTCCATGAGAGCTTTTTTGCTGTTCCATGCTCTTATTAACGTTGGAAACACAAACATACATGTAGTTATAGATAAAACAAAGTCGAAAGTTTTCATAAGCAATACTATTAAAAATGGTACTAATGATATTAAGAATATTTGTAATATTGGACAATTGTTTTATACAACGCTAATCAAAATCGTTGTTTTGCTAGCGAAATATTTCATCCGGGTATAGTGTTTTTTTATACACATGAACGTTCGGTTTTCTTACAAATAAAATTGCCTTCTGCGCCATACTTTAACAAAACTGTATCAATATAGTGTAAATTACATTTTTTAAATAATGTGTATTATAACCCTTTATATTTTATTCTACACAAAATGTTATCCAAATAAATGAATTGTAAATGTTTTTAAAAACTACAGTCCAACTTTTACTATGGTTTAATATAGGGACACGATAAATTTATAATTGGATGAACTAAATAAACAATTGGCCCTACTAAGTATTTACAGGAACAAATTTGTATTAAGCTATTTCAACAACAAGTTTACTGTACCCTCAGACATATAATAACCAAATATTAGTTGGGTCAAGTTTTTATTAAGTCAGTCCAACTAGAAATGTTTTGCACCCTTCTATTAACCATAGTTTTAGTTAGGCCAACTTTGTATTTTTGGAAAAGTTACTTATTTACTTTAAATTATAAAAATATCAAAAATATGCGAAGTATAGGCAGTTATTTTATACAACGCTAACCAAAATTGTTTTTTTGCTTGCGAAATTTTTTTTTGGCGTTAAGGTTTATCCACGTATATGTTTTTGCACAGAGGGATCGGGGAATAGTGGAGAAAGGGAGGTTACAGGTTTACAGGAATTTTTAAATCTGTGAGTGACAAAATCACTTTCGAATAACGCTTCGATGAAAAACAGTAGTTAGTATTTTCAAGCCAGTACAGTCCTAACCAAGCACAGTGTAAACCAGCAAAGTAAGAAAATATTAAACTGAGGTGTTGTGTATACAAATAAGCATCAAAGCGTTTTTTTAAAAGTGATTTTATCCGAGAGGACTTGTACAGTAGAGTATATGCATAATAGAATGAATGCATAGAGGCGATGCAGGAATTGTTATAAATTAAAGTGAATAAAATCACTAGGGTCACGATCAGTTTTATAGTTGGAAGAGCTAAATAAATAATTGGGCCAGCTAAATGTTTACAGGAACAATTTTGTATAAAGTTATTTCAACTACAAATTTACTGTAACCGTAATCTCTATAATAGCCAAACTTTTAGTTGGACTAAGTATTTATTAAGCCAGTCCAACTAGAAATGTTTTGTACCTTAAATTAACCATAGTCTTAGTTTGACCAACTTTGTATTTTTGCAAGAGTTACCTACTGTTTTACTTAAATTTATAGAGATTATAAGGTACATATTGTGCCCAACATATTTTGTTATTTGAACGGGTCTTTATAAGAAACTTATTTATCAATCAATTTCTGATATAAATCTCTGTATAATAATATATCTAACATTTTGACTTATTTGGTACTAATGGTATTAGGAATATTTGGAATATTGGACAATTGTTTTATACAACACTAATGAAAATCGTTGTTTTGCTAGCGAAATATTTCATCCGGGTATAGTGTTTTTTAAAAACATGAACGTTCTATTATTTTACATATAGCATTGCCTCTTGCGTCATAGTTTAATAAAACTGTATCAATATAGTATAAATTACATTTTTAAAATAATGTATATTATATCCCAGTGTATTTTATTCTACACATCCAAATTAATTAATTGTAAATGTTTTTAAAAAGAACGGTCCTACTTTTACTATGGTTTAATATAGAGACATGACAAATACCTAATTGGGGGAACTGAATAAATAATTGGCCAACTAAATGTTTACAAGAACAAATTTTTATTTAGTTATTTCGTTTACAAATTTTGTTTTACTTCTATTCCCTATAATAGCCAAACTTTTAGTTGGACCTTGTTTTTATTAAGCCAGTCCAACTAAAAATGTTTTGTACCCTTACGTTAACCATAATTTTAGTTCGACCAACATTGTATTTTTGGAAGAGTTACTAATTTACTTATTTTTATAGCGATCACACGGTAAATCTTGTGCCCAATATATTAATTTGTGAGACTTATATTTTGTTAAGGTTCGAATTCTTAGCTGATCCCCAGGTTTGAACTCCATATGTCCATAGCACGGCTTAAGTAAGAGTTTATAAATGGTTAGTTTTGTGTGAAGGGGCAACTTCGATTTAGAATGAAGAAACCTTCTCAGAATGTTAAGACGTAAGTTTAGTTTAATTTTAATGGAGTGTATGTTAAGTGGTGTGCCCAGTTTAGTTTTTTATCAAAGTGTGCCCCAAGGTATTTGATAGTATTTGATGAGGGTATTTGAACATCGTTTAGAGTAACGTGAGGGCAGATTCCTTGTTTGAGAGTGAATGTAATATGGCAGGATTTAGTTTCATTAATTTTGATTTTCCAATCATTGTACCAGGTTTGAAGACTATTGAGGTGTGATTGCAAGTAATGAGAAGCAATTTGGGGGTCATTATGAACAGAAAGGATTGCTTTATCGTCGTCAAATTCTGCTACGGTTATGTTTAGATGGGTAGGTTGATCAGATGTAAATATGTTGAAGAGAAGAGGAGCAGAAATAGCACCTTGAGGTACCCCTGCTTTTATTTCAGATACGGTTGAAAGAGTTGTGCGGTAACGTACTGTAAATTATCGTTCATCAAGGTAAGATTGAAAGAGTAAGTAGTAGCATGGAGGTAGAATCTATGTTTTCGGGAGTTTTTAGTCTTATGCTTAGTTTAGTGGTATTAGTTATACGTCCTGAAACTTTCCCCAGTTAGTGGTTCTGTTTGCTAGAGTGGGATTGGTGGAGCGAGTAGGAGGTGTAGAGTTTAGGGTTAAAAGAACAGAAGAGTGATCTGAACATAAGTCATTACAATTTTCAATATGATGAAATAGATTGTTTGGACTTTTTGTAACGAAGATATCAAGGATGTCTGGACGTTTCCTCGGAGAGGTGGGCCAGTAGGTCGGATCGGAGGAAGCAAATGTTTTGTAGTGTTCAGAGGAGGTGAGCTAAAAGCGGTTTCTACCACGGGGGTTGCTTGTTCTGCAGCCCCAATTAGTATGTTTTGCATTTATGTCGCCTCCTACTATACATTTGTTACCAAGAGAGTTAAAATATTGTTTGAATTGGTCGGTTGTTATTTTATGTTTAGGTGGACAGTAAGTAGCTGCTATTGTTATTGGGGTATGATTTAAAGTTATGTTTATTGCACAGGATTGTGAGTAATCTTTGCTGTAACTGGGTAGGGAGTAAAATTTTAAATGTGAGTGGACGAGGATTGCGGAACCTGCACGTGCAGTGTTGTCGGGGTGATGGGATGTAATAAGGTGATAATCGGGGATATTTAACTTTGTTCTGGAGGTTAAGTGGGACTCAGATATAAGAGCTATATCAACTCTTTTTCGTGCAGTACCGCGGTTAATTCATTTGTGTGATTCAGGATTCTGTTGGGATTCCAGAGAAGGATTACAATGGAGTTTGATGTAAAAGTATTATTTGGCATTATTGTTTTCAATAAGGCGTGTGAGAACTGTTGTAAGGAGAGTTATGAGTGGATTTATTATTGATTTGAAGTCTGATATGAAGTTGTTCAATGTTAAGAAGAAGTCTATTGGTTGTTTTTCATTGAGAGGGAGAGGGTTTTGATTTTTGTCGGAATTGGCCTGAGCGTACGAGTATTTGGGCTGGTTATTTGAATACTGGGGCGTTTCAGTTGTCGTCAGTGGATCGGTTTGGGATTTAATATGGTTTACAAATACAGGGGGGTGTTTTGAAGATGACTGGCGGTTCCGTTGTAGCTGCTTGTGAATTAGGCAGCCTCTATAGTTGGCAGGATGTTGTCCTTGGCACAGTGCACATGTTGGTGGTGTATCGATTGGTTTGGTGCAATATTTTGAACGATTGATTTGACCACAGCGGACGCAGCGTGGGGCATAGTGGCAGTAAGAGTGAGTAGAGCCGTATTTCTAACAGTTTTGACACTGGACTAGGTCGCGGCGTTTGTGTGGCTCTTCGGCTTTTATTTTAGTGTGAAGTATAGATGAGATGTCGAAAATCGATTGATAATTATCAACTTTTTCCAAGTCGACCAAGAAGAGATGTAAAGGTGTTTTTGTCTGTCGTTGAAGTACATTGACAACTTGTAATACAGAAAAATTGAAATTTTCTTACTCAGATTTTATTTCACTACACGGAGTTGAAGGATGGAGATAACGTACAACAACTCTAAATGGCTTTTCGGTTTTCATTTGGTACGTGTGGTACTCGGCGCCTTCGCTTTTTAAGAGTCAAATAATTGTTCGATATGAGTCGGGAGTTTTTGTTTGCAGTTTTAAACTATTAATGGACGATTTACATGAGTAATTTTCGGGGCCAATTTGCGCATTGAACTCATTAATAAGGTCCAAGTAGTTAAGTACACCTTTGATGAAGATTGGCGGTGGAAGAGGTATCGGCGCGTTATCATCGTTGTTGTTTATATTATTTCGCGTTACATTAATTTGGTTATCAGGTACAAACATTTCATCTGCTGTATGAAGAGGTGAGGAGCGGTTGGATGATACGAATAATTTTGATTTTTTTTTAGTTAAAGGTTATTTCGGTGAGAGGGACGATGTAGAAAGCGGTCTCTTTGATTGTTTTTGGTTTGGGTGTTTGCCACTCGATTTCTTAACATTATTTATTATTTGATTATTGCGTATAACAATAGGCGATACGGTTTTGTCGTTTTTTCTGCTCGTGCGATTAGGCATCGTTATCGACTACCTGAGTCGATACAACTGGGAAGTGCCAGCCGCCCGGCACTGGTGTTATTTGATAATGTAGTTAGAACGCCGCCCGTTTTTAATTAAAATGTGTAATATTATGCTCATCAGTTGACGCACAAGACTAGCAGGTTGATTTTGATTTCACTGTATTTTTGACGGTAGGAAGATCTATGTAATGCTGTCAAATTCTTTAGAACGTCTTGTTTTCTTACAAATAACATTTCCTTCTGCTTCATACTTTAACAAAACTGTATCAATATAATGAAAATTACATTTGTTATACAATGTATATTATATCCCTTTATAATTTATACTACACATAATGTTATCCAACTGAATTGATTGTAAAAGTTTTTAAAAACAATGCTCCAACTTTTACAATGGTTTAATATAGGGACACGATAAATTTACAATTGGATGAACTAAATAAACAATAAATTGGCCCAACTAAATATTTACAAGAACATAATTTTATTTAGTTCTAAGTTTATTTTGCTCCAAATTAATTAATTGTAAATGTTTTTGAAAACAACGGTCCTACTTTTATTATGGTTCAATATAGGGACACGATCAATTTCTAGTTGGAAGAACTAAATAATGATTTGGCACAACTAAATATTTACAGGAACAATTTTTTATTGAGTTATTTTGTTTACACATTTTTGTTATACGCTAATCACTATAATAGCAAAACTTTAGTTGGAACCAGTTTTTATTGGGCCAGTCCAACTAGAAATGTTTTGTACCCTTCTATTAACCATAGTTTTAGTTGGACCAACTTTGTATTTTTAAAAAAATTACTAGTTTACTTATTTTTATAGCGATCACATGGTAAATCACGGTTTCTTTATAAGAAATTGTTTTATCAATAATTTTCTAATTTAATGCTCTGTATAATAATATATTTAACATTTTAACTTATTTGGTACTAATAATATTTAGAATATTGGACAATTATTTTTAACAACGCTAACCAAAAATTGTTTTTTTGCTTGCAAAATATTTATTTGGCGCCAGTGTTTTTTTGTGCACATGAACGTTCTGATTTCTTACACATCACATTGCCTTTTGCGTCATACTTTAATAAAACTGTATCAATATAGTATAAATAACATTTTTTAAATAATTTATATTATATCCCTTTATAATTTATTTCACACATGTGTTCCAAATTAATAAATTGCAAATGTAAAAAAAAAAAAATTAACAGTTAAAATTAGTTAAATAAAAATAGTTTCTTATCCTAATTGAATTATTTGTTTAGGCTCAACATATTATAGTATACATTATATACTTTTACTATTGAATTATAGACCACGTTCCTATACAGAAAATTATACATAGATGGGCAGACTTCAACTATGGAATAAAAAAGGGACATGACAAATACCTAATTGGGGGAACTGAATAAATAATTGGGCCAACTAAATGTTTACAGGAATAACTTTTTATTTAGTTATTTCGTTTACAAATTTTGTTTTACCCCTAATCCCTATAATTACCAAACTTTTTGTTGGACCAAGTTTTTATTAAGCCAGGCCCACTAGAAATGTTTTGTACCCTTATAATAACCATAAGTTTATTTGGACCAACTTTTTCTTTTTGGAAGAGTTACTGATTTACATAAATTTATAGCGATCACACTGTAAATCTTGTGCCCAATATAGTTTGTTATTTGAAGGGGTTTCTTTATAAGAAACTTATTTATCAATAATTTTCTGATTTAATAAACTGGATAATAATATAATTTTAATTTTTAATTATTTGGTACAAATATTATTAGGAATATTTGGAAAATAAGTGCTTCAACAACTGCCTCTGTACTGATTGTTTTTATTTTCAATGCACTGTTTGTTTTTGTTTTTTGCGGCATCGTTTGTTTTTGGATTTTATCGAACATTTTTTTTTCCTCTGATTCCACTCTTATATTGAACCACCTTTTAATTCAATTTCACATTCTCTTCTTGGAATTCTTCTCCTAACGGAGGTTTAAAATCATCATATTAATCTGGATTTTCTATTGGGCTGCCTTGAATATTTGGTTATTGTTGATATCAAACCATTGCCTCAGATTTTGCATCCATGATGATTTTTACTAGGAATAATTAATAATGTGGTGGGTCTTCCGTCTCCTTTCACATCGCAGTGATGCAACCATACCGTTGTACTCAGCTCTGCTTGCATTTCTTCAAAACTAAGCTGTTCCAATGTCATTCATTTTCCGCCTTAGCTCGATACTGATGTAGCTGCTACCCTATACTTGCTAACTTGTATTAGGCACTTGTTGTGTTTCATACCCACTTTAGTGATTTAAAAGAGTTAACACGGCACATTATCTGAGTTTGTAACTCCATGAATACTTTTTCTGTTTTATTATGAACTGGCATAGAATTTTTGGGTTGTTTATACTGTTGATAATTTTGTTCCTTAAATTATACCGACTGATTGTATTATTGACACATAAAAATAAAATATAATATTAGAATAACATTTAATAATAATTGAACATAATGACATTCTTTTACCATTTAAATTCAACAGTTATTTCAGTCTATTCAGGTTTTAGTATCGATGCGATAGTTGAGAAGGTATTGGTTTTGTCATGGTGTGTTTGCTTTACTTTGGTGGATCAAAAGTAGTAAAAGACAATTTCTTCTCGTTGCACTGAATAGGTTAGGTACAATTTTACGGCATTCCGATCATCCAATCATATCAATACAAAGTGGTTCTCAATTGACAGAAATCGTCGTAATGCTATAGCAGTTATGCCCACCAAAGTTTATATTAAGTCAGTCCTACTAGAGTTTTGTACCCTCATATTAACCATAGTTTTAGTTGGACCTACTTTGTATTTTTGCAAGAGTTACCTATTGTTTTACTTAAATTTAAAGCGATGATAAGGTACAAATTGTGCACAATTTTTTTTTGTTATTTGAACGGGTTTCTTTATAAGAAACTTATTCATCAATATTTTTCTGATTTAAACCTCTGTATAATACTATATCTAACATTTGGAATTATTTGGTACTAATAATATTAGGAATATTTGTAATATTGGACATTTATTTTTTATAACGCTAACCAAAAATGTTTTAGCTTCGATGCAAAGCGAGAAGGTATTGGTTTTACTCTGATGTGTGTTTTTTTTTTATCTGTATACACTGTAACTTTTTTAATACTGGACCAATTCCTTCGAGTAGCAACTCTATAAATCGCAAATTTCATCTAGTTGGTACTTTGGGGGGGGTAAAAGTTGAAAAAGTTTAATTCTTCACAGACGAAAGTTGAAAAAACAAAAAAAAAACCGTTCGAGTTTTTAAGTTAGAAATTTACTGGCTATAATTTCGAGAAAAAGAGTCGGATCGAGTTGAAATGTATAAGATATAATTATTTGGTATGCCCGCACACGTCAGTTGTGTCAAACTTAAACTATACCCATTTCCCACCCCCCAAGGGGGGGTACAATTTTTTTGTTTTTCGGGGTGTTTAGCGGTAATTTTGAAACTTTTGGGTTGAAAATTTGCCAGTAGTTGGAACTCATATGTACCCATAACATATTAAACGGGAAAAAAATTCGGCATTACAGTTTTTTTTTAATTGCCGGGAAACTGTGTTTTCGCAGATTTCGTATATTTTAACAAAAACACCTAAAATCTTTAAAAAAAATTGATCAAATCATTAAAGCAATTTTATTTATATCTATGCAGAATGATACTATTAGGTTTTGTGCTCAAGTACCACTTTTGACTTAAAGTTTACACAAATTCAATTTTTTTTTTTTTTTTTACCTAAGTTCTTTCCGGATGATTAAAATTGAGAACTGATATTAAATTCGTAATCACCGACCCCAAAAACATATAATTTGACCACTTTTGTTGTCTTTTACACAAAAATCCAGAAAAATGTTTTAGCTTCGATGCAAAGCGAGGTTTTACTCTGATGTGTGTTCAAAACCTGGTGTACCAGTTGTGAGAAACGAACAGATACTAAAAATTATCAGTTGGTAACGTCTATCCGTGTTAGATTAGGTTAGGGCCCAATGATCGGTATCATAATATTGTGTTTATTACATGATATCACAGGCGACTAAACCGTGTAACTGATTATAGTAGAAACTCGATTTATTGGGAAAAAAACCTATCCGTGTACTTATTAAGACACTTAATGATTCTGATACGACAAAACCACTGTCGTTATCTCGTTATTTTATAGCCTGCGTTATATAACCTTACCGAAGTGTAACTATGAGTGTATAATGTCCAACTACCTGCAAATAATGAAGAGGACTGTTGTTTTTTGGATTCAGATTAAGTGTTGGTTTTTATGCAGTATACCGCCTCAAAATGTTTTTTTTATTACACGATTTTTTTAAAGGAAAACTAATGTTTTGTATATTGTTATACTGTTATTCATTTAAAGAGATTCACGCTCGATTGTTTAAATTGTCTAATATTAGATAATCTGCTTCGTGCTAATTTTAATTTTTTAGTTTATCAACTTGTAGCTCTAATTTTGTATAAAATATTTCATTATTTTATTACAATGTACAGATTAAGATAAATTTTAATAATAATTAAGTCATAAATGATAATACTTTATTTTATGACTAGATCAAATCTCGTGAACATTTAACATCATGATACTGCTCCTATGCTATTATTAAAAAAACACAATTTTTAAAATCTCCATAAAAGGTTATTGTTAAATAACAGGCAACAGCCGACTGCTAGTGGCTATACACGTTAGTAATATTTAACTAATAAGTAATATATGTAGGTAAAATTTATTGTTTTCTCCATCACAGTACCAGTATACGATTTATTTTAATTTAAATGTAAGAAAATCGATTTTTCTTTAGAAAATAACAAGAAATTAATATACAGGATGAGGCAGTATTATGAGGCGATTTTCTAATGTATTTAAATGGTAAAACCCGTTTCACTATCCCACCCTTTACATTTTAAGGATCTATGAAAAGGTTTTTTTAGTTGCATTTTATTTTGTACATTGTCAATCTAGTAAAATAGAAGTATAATATAGCTTTGAAATAATATCATCTGTGAAGTATAAATAGTTTGTGTGAGATTGCTTTAATGAAAGTATATAATACATAAATATTAATTTTATTGAGAATAAGCGATTATAATTTAAACTATGGAGTACAAACGATTGAAACATGAATCGTCGACCATTCCAACAAAATATAACAAGACATTGTATATGTGTTATTTGGTCCACTAAGTTTTTGCAAAAAAAAAAAAAACCAGTACAGTGGGGTCGGTGCATAGTGGGGACGAAGCATAGTTGGGTCGGGGCATAGTGGTGACGGGGAGGTCACAGGTTTACAGGAATTTTTAAATCTGAAAGTGATAAAATCACTTTCGAAAAAACGCTTCGATGCAAATCGGTAGTTAGTATTTTCAAGCCAGTACAGTCCAAACCAAGCACAGTATAAACCAGCAAAGTTAGAAAGTTTTAAATGAAGGTTCTGTATGTACAAATGAGCATCAAAGCGTTAATTTGAAAGCGATTTTATTCAATTTTATCACTTTTATTTATAATAATTCTTGTAGACCTGTGACCTCTCCGTTTCCTCATTGCTTTGATTATATTATGCCAATACTCTACTGTACTAGTCCTTTCGGATAAAATCACTTTCAAATTAACGCTTTGATGCTCATTTGTAAATACAGAACCTTCATTTAAAACTTTCTAACTTTGCTGGTTTATACTGTGCTTGGTTTGGACTGTACTGGCTTGAAAATACTAACTACCGATTTGCATCGAAGCGTTTTTTCGAAAGTGATTTTATCACTTTCAGATTTAAAAATTCCTGTAAACCTGTGACCTCCCCGTCACCACTATGCCCCGACCCAACTATGCTCCGTCCCCACTATGCACCGACCCCACTGTACTGGTTTTTTTTTTTGCTTGCGAAGTATATATTCGGCGCTAGTGTTTTTTTGTGCACATGAACGTTCTGTTGTTTTTACAAATAGCATTGCGTTTTGCGTCATACTTTAATAAAACTGTATAAATATATTATAAATTACATTTTTTAAATAACGTATATTATATCCCTTTATAATTTGTTCTATACAAAATGATATCCAAATTAATTAATTAAAAATGTTTTTAAAAAGAAAATTAAAAATAGAAAAAATTTAAATAAAAAAGGATCCTTATCTTATTGAATTATTTGTTTAGGTTCAACATAAAGTATATAACATATATTTTTACTATCGATATGTAGACCACGTTACTACACAGAAAAAAATACATAGTTGGGCAGACTTAAACTGTGGAAAAAAATTAAGGACATGATAAATATCTAATTGGAAGAACTAAATAAATAATTGGCCCAACAAAATATTTACACAAACAAATGTTTATTTCAAATACTAAATTATTGTGCCACTAAACTCTATAATTAATAATCTTTTAGTTCGACCAACTTTGCAAGAGTTACCTATTGTTTTACTTAAATTTATAGCGATGATAAGGTATAAATGGTGCCCAATAAATTTTGTTATTTGAACGGGTTTCTTTATAAGAAACTTATTCATCAATATTTTTCTGATTTAAACCTCTGTATAATACTATATCTAACATTTGGACTTATTTGGTACTAATAATAAAAGAGAATATTTGGAATATTGGACAATAATTTTATACAACACTAACCAAAATCGTTTTTTTGTTTGAAAAATATATATGTGGCGCTAGTGTTTTTTAGAAACATGAACGTTCTGTTATTTTACAAATAACATTGCCTTTTGCGTCATATTTGAATAAAACTGTATAAATATAGTATAAATTACATTTGTTAAATAATGTATATTATATCCCTTTATATTTTATTCTACACATAATGTTATCCAAATTAATTAATTGTAAATGTTTTTATAAACAACGGTCTTACTTTTACTATGGTTTGATATAGGGACACGATAAACTTCTAGTTGGAAGAACTAAATAATGATTTGGCCCAACTAAATATTTACAGGAACAATTTTTTATTGAAAAAAATATAACATTTTGACTTATTTGGTGATAATATTATATTAGGGATATTTGGAATATTGGACAATTATTGTAAAAAATTATTTTATACTACGCTAACCAAAATTGTTTTTTTGATTGCGAAATATTTATTCGGCGCTACTTAGTGTTTTTTATACACATGAACGTTCTGTTCTCTTATAAATAACATTGCCTTTTGCTTCATACTTTAATAAAACTGTATAAATATAGTATAAATTACATTTGTTAAATAATGTATATTATATCCCTTTATATTTTATTTTACACATAATGTAATCCAAATTAATTAATTGCAAATATTAAAAAAAAAAAAATTATCAATTGAAATTATTTAAATAATAAGTAGTTTTTTATCCTTATTAAATTATTTGTTTAGGTTCACCATATTACAATATACATCGTTTACTTATACTATTGAACTATAGACCACGTTTCTATACAGAAAAATATACAGAAATGGGCAGACTTAAACTATGGAATTAAAAAGGGTCATTATAAATATTTAATTGAAAGAACTGAATAGATAATTGGGCCAACTAAATGTTTACAGGAACAAATTTTTATTTAGTTATTTCGTTTACAAGTTTTGTTTTAACCCCTATTCCTTATAATAGCTAAACATTTAGTTGGACCAAGTTTTTATTAGGCCAGTCCCACTAGAAAGGTTTTGTACCTTTATATTAACTATACATTTATGTAGACTATCTTTTATTTTCGGAAGAGTTACTAATTTACTTAAATTTTTATTGATCACACTGTAAATCTTGTGCCTAATATATTTTGTTGTTTGAAGGGGTTTCTTTATAAGATACTTATTTTATTAAAAATTTTCTGATTTAATGCTCTGTATAATAATGTAATTAACGTTTTGACTTATTTGGCACTAATAATATTAAGAATATTGGACAATTATTTTTTACAACGATAACCAAAATCGTTTTTTTGCTATCAAAATATTTATTCGGCGCTAGTGTTTTTTTATACACATGATCGTTCAGTTTTCTTACAAATAACATTGCCTTTTGCGTCATACTTAAATAAAACTGTATCAATATAGTATACATTCAATTTTTTAAATAATTTATGTTATATCCCTTTATATTTTTTTTTACACATAATATAATCCAAATTAATTAATTGCAAAAGTTAAAAAAAAAAAATTAACAATTGAAATTATTTAAATAAAAATAGTTTCTTATCCTTATTGAATTATTTGTTTAGGTTCAACATATTAAAGTATACATCATATACTTTTACTTTTGAATTATAGACCACGTTACAGGAGACACCACGGGGAGGTTGTCTTAGTTATCTCCCAAAAATGTGTTTTTTGGTCGATTTAAGGTCAAGTTTCGTCATGTTATTTGCCGATGAGCGGCTCCGTCGTTGTCATTTTAGTTATTTTATATTATTGTGTTGACAAAAATTCATCTGTCCTAATTTTGACACTCTTATAACTTCAAAAGTAACGAGATCACATAATATAAAAACAATGCAAAAATTAAAATAAAAAAAATTAAATAAATCCTATAGGCTATAAGACGTTGAGTGGATCTCTTTAAAAAAATCGTCCTGTACTTCTAAATTGGCGATAAAAGTTTCAAGAAAACTTCTGGGCCGCCACTCATACGTCCATCGAAAACTGCGGGCCGCAATTCACTGGTCTCCGACATCGTAAACAACACCTCGGGCCGCAACTCACCTACAGCCTAAAAACCAACACTTAATCTGAATCCAAAAAACAACAGTCCTCTTCATAATTTGCAGGTAGTTGGACCTTATACACTCATAGTTAACCTTCGGTCGGTAATATAATGCGGGCGATAAAATAACGAGATAACGACAGTGATTTTGTCGTGTCAGAATCATTAAGTGTCTTAACTCATTTATCTACTATAATCAGTTACACGATTTAGTCGTCTATGATATCATGTAATAAATACAATATTATGATACCAACCATTGGGTCCTAACCTAACATAACACAGATCGACGTTACCAACTGATAGTTTTTAGTGTCTGTTCGTTTCTCACATCTGGTACACCGTGTTTTGAACACACATCAGAGTAAAACCAATACCTTCTCGCTTTGCATCGAAGCTAAAACATTTTTCTGGATTTTTGTGTAAAAGACATCAAAAGTGGTCAAATTGTATGTTTTTTGGGTCGGTGATTTCGAATTTAATATCAGCTCTCAATTTTAATCAGCCAGAAAGAACTAAAGTAAAAAAAAAAAAAATTGAATTTGTGTAAACTTAAAGTCAAAAGTGGTATTTGAGCACAAAACTTAATAGTATCATTCTGCATAGATAAACATAAAATTGTTTTAATTATTTGATAAATTTTTTTTAAAGATTTTAGGTGTTTTTGTTAAAATATACGCAATCTGCGAAAACACAGTTTTCCGGCAATTAAAAAAAAACTGCAGTGCCGAAATTTTTTTCCGTTTAATATGCTATGAATACATATGAGTTCTAACTACTGACAAATTTTCAACTTAAAGGTCTTAAAATAACGGCTAAAAAACTAAAAAAAACTTGAACCCCCTCTAAAAGAATTGGGAAATGGGTTTAATTTAAATTTGATACAACTGACGTGCGCGGGCATACCAAATAAATATTTCTTATAAATTTCAAATCGATCCGAATCTTTTTCTTGAAATTATAGCCAATAAAAGTTCTAACTTAAAAACTCGTACGGTTTTTTTTTTGTTTTTTCAAATTTCGTTTGTGAAGAAGTAAACTTTTTCAACTTTTACCCTCCCCCAAAGTAGCAACTTTATGAAATTTGTGATTTATAGAGTTGCTATTCGACGGAATTGGTCCATTATTAAAAAAGTTACAGTGTATACAGATAAAAAAAAACACACATCAGAATAAAACCAATACCTTCTCGCTTTGCATCGAAGCTAAAACCAGTACAAAGGGATCGGGGACTAGTGGGGACGAAGCGTAGTGGGGTCGGGGCATAGTGGGGACAAGGAAGTTACAGGTTTACAGGAATTTTTAAATCTGAGATTGACAAAATTACTTTCGAATAAACGCTTCGATGATAAACAGTAGTTAGTATTTTCAAGCCAGTACAGTCCTAACCAAGCACAGTGTAAACCAGCAAAGTAAGAAATTATTAAATTGAGGTGCTACAAATAAGCATCAATGCGTTTATTTAAAAGTGATTTTATCCGAGAGAACTTGTACAGTAGAGTATATGTATAATAGAATGAATGCATCGAGGCGAAGGAGAGCTCTACAGGAATTGTTATAAATTAAAGTGAATAAAATCACTAGGGACACGATAAATTTCTAGTTGGAAGAGCTAAATAAATAATTGGGCCAACTAAATGTTTACAAGAACAAATTTGTATGAAGTTATTTCAACTACAAATTTACTGTAACCGTAATCCCTATAATAGCCAAACTTTTAGTTAGAGTAAGTGTTTATTAAGCCAGTCTAACTAGAAATGATTTGTACCTTAAATTAACCATAGTCTTAGTTCGATCAACTTTGTTTTTTTGAAAGAGTTACTAGTTCACTTATTTTTATAGCGATCACACGGTAAACCTTGTGCCCATTATATTTTGTTATTTGAACGGGTTTCTTTATAAGAAACTTATTCATCAATAATTTTCTGATTTAAATCTCTGTATCAAAATTTTTTTTTTGCTTGCAAAATATTTATTCTACGCTAGTGTTTTTTAGACACATGGTTATTCTGTTTTTTTTTACAAATAACATTGCCTTTTGCGCCATACTTTAATAAAATTGGTTCTATATAATATAAATTACATTTTTTATATAATGTATATTATATGCCTTTATATTTTTTTCTACACATTATGTGATCCAAAATTAATTAATTGTAAATTAAAAAAAAAAAAAAAATTAACAAATTTTTTAAAAAAAAATAGTTTCTTATCCTTATTGAATTATTTGTATAGGTTCAATATATAGTATACATTATTTATTTTTACTATTGAATTGTAGACCAGGTCCCTACACAGAAAAATGTACATAGTGTGGCATAATTAAACCGTGGAAAAAACGGAACATGATAAATATCTTTTTGGAGGAACTGAATAAATAATTTGGCCAAATAAATGTTTATAAACATTAAAAAATTGTATTTAGTTATTTTAACCACAAATTTACTGTACCCTTAATCCATATAGGTAATAACCATATTTTAGTTGGATCAAGTTTTTATTAAATCAGTCCCACTAGAAGTGTTTTGTTCATTACTTGTTTAAACCATAATATTGAACATAATTTTGTAAATAATGTAAAGGCCCCTGTCGGTAAAACCCAAATAATACACCCTATTGTACATAATCCCAACATGCATTAATCATACGCGAAAATAACTCAACAATCTTACTATAATAACAATACTCAAACCCAAAATACAACTAATGCTGACAAAGATTTTACTAAAAATCTTTCTTCATTTCGGTCTGGTCTCAAATCATCAATCAACTATATAATATACTTGTTAACAACAGTAATAATTAAAATTGTTTCAAAAGATGTCTAATGATTGAATCTTAATAAAACTTATCTTAAAGTACTTCTTTAGAATGCTAATGGACTTCAATAACATAAAAATTAGTTACAAACTATATTAAACGACAATATTATTGATATAGCTCTAATTAGTGAAACACACTTTACTGAAAAATCACACATTAACTTATACAACTATACTTCATACAAAACTAATCATCCTGACGGCTCATCTCACGCTGGTACTTCTATTTTAATATCAAATACCATACAACACAACAAAATCAGACCGTACCAAAAACAACACATTCAAGCGTCAAGCGTGTCAGTAAATATTAATAATGTTCCAATTACTATTTCGGCTGTCTATTGTCCTTCTCGTTATAATATACGTCAAGTTGATTTTCAAAAATGTTTCGACACTTACGGGTTTGTATATGAATATGCCCAACTAAATATTTACAGGAACAAATTTTTATTTATTTATTTCGTTTACAAATTTTGTTTTACCCCTAATCCCTATAATATCCAAACTTTTAGTTGGACCCAGTTTTTATTGAGTCGGTCCAACTAGAAATGTTTTGTACCCTGTAAGTTTATTTAAACTAAATTTTTATTTTTGGAAGAGTTACCGATTTACTTAAATTTATCGCGATCACACTGTAAATCTTGTGCCCAATATATTTTGTTTTTTGAAGGGGTTTCTTTATAAGAAAATTATTTATCAATACATTTTTGATTTAATGCTCTGTATATTAATATTAGAAATATTTGGAATTTATTGAAATTTTTTATAAAAAAAATTTCAATAAATTTCTGAATTAATGCTGTATAATAATATAATTAACATTTTGACTTATTTGATACTAATGATATTTGGAATATTGGACAATAATTTTATACAACACTAACCAAAATCGTTTTTTTGTTTGAAAAATATTTATTTGGCGCTAGTGTTTTTTAGAAACATGAACGTTCTGTTATTTTACAAATAACATTGCCTTTGCGTCATATTTTAATAAAACTGTACAAATATAGTATAAATTACATTTGTAAATAATGTACACTATATCCCTGTATATTTTATTCTACACATAATGTTATCCAAGTTAATTAATTGTAAAAGTTTTTATAAACAACGGTCTTACTTTTTCTATGGTTTAATATAGGGACACGATAAACTTCTAGTTGGAAGAACTAAATAATGATTTGGCCCAACTAAATATTTACAGGTACAATTTTTTATTGAGATATATCTAACATTTTGACTTATTTGGTACTCATTTGGTGATAATATTATATTAGGGATATTTGGAATATTGGACAATTATTGCAAAAATTTATTTTATACAACGCTAATCAAAATTGTTTTTTTGACTGCGAAATATTTTTTCGGCGCTACTTAGTGTATTTTTATACACATGAACGTTCTGTTTTCTTACAAATAACATTGCCATTTGCGTCATACTTAAACAAAACTGTATAAGTATAGTATAAATTACATTTGTTAAATAATGTATATTATATCCCTTTATATTTTATTTTACACATAATGTAATCCAAATTAATTAATTGCAAATGTTAAAAAAAAAAAATTAACAATTGAAATTATTTAAATAAAATTCTAATTACTATTTCGGCAGTCTATTGTCCTCCTCGTTATAATATACGTCAAGCTGATTTTTAAAAATTATTCGACCCATTAAGTCATTTATATGTAGCTGGTGGAGACTTGAACTCAAAACATTTTTTATGGGATGTAACTGGAATAACCAAAAAGGAAAATTCCTACGTTCATTAATTACCAATATCCAATATAAAGTCCAACTTAAGGGTCAACTCATGCCAATAGGCATCCCGATATTTTTGGTGCCTAATACCCAGTTTGGATTTCGTGCCAGTCACTCTACAATTCACCAAATCCATAGATTGACAGATACGATCGCTACAGCATTTTAAAACAAGCAATATTTTACTGGCTTATTTCGTAATGTCGCACAAGCGTTTGATAGATTTGGCCCAGTGGTCTACTTTACAAACTGAAAAAATATTTCCAGTCCCTATATGTATCCCTTAAAATAAAACTATACTTTCAAGACGGAAAATTTATAGTCAAAAAAATTTGTGCTTATTCACCTTGCTTTTCTAACACGCTACTAGCTACTTTTGTTGACGATACAGCTATATTAATTTGTCACAAAAATAGAAGCGACGTGGCTCACTATTTACAACACGATAAACATCTGTGAAACATGGTTTAGGAATTGAAAAATAAAAATAAATCCAGTCACGTTACCTTTGCTCTCCGTCCTGAAACATGTCCTGCTGCAATACTCAACAACATAGTTATCACTACTCTAATAGAGACAAAATATCTTGGTTTAATACCAGACAAACGTCTAACCTGGGGACCTCACATCAAAAAATAAATGAAAAAATCAAATATTATTATATTGCATCTTTTTTGCCGGATTCTTAAATCCAAGCTGCCACTAAAAACTAAATTACTTATACATCAACAGTAAGACCAATACATGCGTTCCCAAATATATCACTACGAATGGTCACAAATGCCCCAAGGGGTACCAAACGTTACTGGAATAGAGACCTACTAACATAAAATAAAAAACTGAATAACATTACCACACTTTACATATACAGTTGTTACCAATGGATGGCTTCCCTTTCAAGGCATTCAAGCTTTGTAATATAACTTAGAAAAAAAACTTACTGTACATATTTTTGTATAGCTTGTTTTTTTTTGCAAAATAAAAAAAAGAATTTTTTGGTGTCTGCTAAAAATGTTTAAATGATATTGTATTGTTAACAAGTTTATAATTATAAATTAATACAATTTTTCAACTACTACATACTTTCATGCCATTTTAAAGAAATTCGTTTTTCAAAGTGCTTATAATTTCTGAATTCTTTTTTTTACTAACACCATAAAAATGTATAAAGCTTAATCTGTGTAATGAGTTACATTACATTATATTTATGGTTTTTTCCCTTTAGATCGAAGTCTTTCACAATAAAAACTTACGGGGACGGTAGTTTGTTCTGATAGAGATACGAGAGTACTTATTTATTAGCGTATAATTAGCTATTGCTCATTTTCACACCGTAAGTGAAACTGTATTAAATGGTGGTTCAATATTATAAAATAATAATAATGTCAATTGTCACTTTTATTCTATTAAAACCATTTGCTACTATTACAGAAATAAAATAATTATTTAATGAACAAAAATCTAAATATTCATTTTACTTCGAATGTTAACACAAAAAAATTTAATGACTGCTATAGCATGCTATTGATACAGTGAATGCATTATTTAACAATCAGTTCTGTTTTCGGTTTATTCGATTTTAACCATAATGGGATTTGTAATTTTCTACTTTTGACCAACTAAAGTACCAACCACATACGTTTTAAAAATTATAGATATATTAATCGAGTAGGTTAGTTTACGGGGAAAAAATTATTGTGACTTTAGACTAGAAAAAATCTTGACAAAACCACTACGGTAAATTTACGAACAGTCGGTATAATTTGGCAAAAAATGTCATAAACAATATTATTACAAATCAATAACTCAGTACATAATAAACATTACATAGACTCAAATTATTCTTGTATTCAATGGTCAAAATATATTATTGTATTCAATAAAATAACTATATTACACTCGGTTTATATTTATTTAAATTATAATTTTATAATTGTGAATGTTGTTATTATATTTAACATTTTCCTGATTGTCATTAGTCTAAACATTCGGACTTCTTACTGTAAACATTAGCTATAAACATTAAACTAATCGCAAACTGACCCTACATTAAGTGTAAACGAAAGCCCCAATTCCGGAAACACTTTATCTATGAATAATTCGATTTTTTCATCGAGTTGCTGTTCAATACCTGTTTGCGATTTTTCAGCATGATCTGTGTGATTGTCTACTGATATGGGCTTCATCTGATCGAATATTATGTTTAGTTCTTTTTTCATTTTTGACAAAATATCGATGAAAGTATTCATTTGTATAAGTAACTGTTCCTCATTGTACCTTCCCTCACTTCTATTATAAAATTTTTCGCCATCGAAATTTGTTATTTCAATAAAACTCTTGAACAAGATTAGGATTTTCGAAATATACAAATTTGTGTTCAGAGGAGATGTTATTTGAAAAAATATATTAGCGGCTTTCATGTACTGTATAACTGGATCGCTCTTTTTGACTGATATCACATAGGATTCAATAAAGACATATTTTTCATTAGGTTTCATTGTCGAATGATAGAGTTCTGATAAAGACGTGTAGTATAAATAAAAGTCTCTTAATGTTTTAACAAAGTAAGCGCTCATCAGGTCGTAGAGGAGACGAATTATACCGTTAATATTTTGCTCGTTGACTTCAGTGGCGATCAGACTTTGAAGACCGTATTGCTTATCATTCACAACAACCATCAAGTCTCCCAAATAAAGTGACCAGCCAGGGAGATATTTTAGTATCCCATTTGTTAGCGTAATTTGTGTTTGAGGGTCGGGAAATTTATTTAATACGGTCGTTTGTGACTCCTTTATGTAATTGAAACCCATGAGAAAGTAATCCATTTCTATGAACTCTTTTATTGCATTATTAATCAAAGAGTATAATATGCTCATTTTTTCGACTTCGCTGATCTCCTTGTTATATATTTCCTTAAGTTTTACGTCAACTGTGTTCCAATCTAAGGTTGAATTGCCAAATTTTTCTTTTAAAAGCGCCGCTGGACGACAGGAGGTTTTGAAAAATTTGATAGCGGTATTTTCTAGTTTTCCGAATTCTATTAAAATATTTTTTAATTTATCATTTATATATGGATCAACGTTAGTTCCGTCATTAGGTAAGCTGATCAGTATTTGCAAGATAATAAAGTGATCCAGGATATCGAAAAAGGCGGTTTTTAACTCGGTTTGCGTAGTTAAAAAACTGAAAAACGATAGCGCACCTTTCATGCGCGACACAAAGGTTTCCGGGTTTAATAGGTGTATAAACTTTTGCAGACATTCCCGATGAACGAAAGCGGTCATAAACGTGCATGTTGTGCCAAGTCTGTATAAATATGTTTGATATATTAGAAAATCAATAGTGTACTGGCAACTCAGGAAAATTTGGGCACGTCGAATTTTATAACGTAAGTTTCTGGATGTTATCAAGAGTCCTCCTTGGTCATTTTTCTTAATCACTTCGTGTATGCTTAATAGATTACCTCTATTTGATTCAACGATTTCCAGCGGCGCCAAACCAAGCCATCCCGGATAACTCAGAAGTTCAGAAATCTCTTCTATGGGGTTTGCCGCAATCGAATCAGATACCATACTGCTGCATAGTACAAGAAACATCAAACCGCTTAAAAAACGTTTTGTTAACATTTTTATTTTTTGAAAAATTTAAATCACGTGTAACTACGAACTTTGAACGAATTACTGAGAACTGAACAATCCGGATAGTTAACTAGGTATGAAAAATTATTGTACGTGTTAGACTAGTTTTAAAACCTTTACGCATATTATCGCGAATGTGTATAATGAATATATTTTGTGCACAACAACAGTTAAGGTAAACACAAACGGTATGTTTGAGTATTATTTCGACTACCACTTCAACTCCTCATCCCCACCTATGACCACCACCACCGACCGTATCAGATTGTCGTGCCGTGCTGCTTCAACAACTGCCTCTGTACCGATTGTTTTTATTTTCAACGCACCTTTTGTTTTTTTTTTTTGCGGCATCGTTTGTTTTTGGATTTTATCGAACAATTATTTTTCCTGTGACTCCACTCTACTGAGTACCACCTTTTAATTTCAATTTCAATTCTTTTCACATCGGAATGATGCAACCATACCGTTGTACTCAGCTCTGCTTGGATTTATTCAAGACTAAGCCGTTCCAATGTCATTCATTTTCCGCCTTAGCTCGATACTAATGTAGCTGCTACCCTGCGTCAGGTTACTTTTGTCACCTCTCCGTGATCCTATTCTTGCCCGAGATTCTTTCCACTGATCTCAGAAATTACACAGATTTTACAGTTTCCTCAAATTGTACAAAAAGAATTGAATTACCTTTCATCTTAACCAAATAAACAATCAAAGACTTTTTTATGATTGTTCATGAGCGTCTTTAAAAATGGAACACAATATTGCTGTTCCGTTTCTGTGTAAACCATATCAATACTATCTACGGTAACCACATAATGTCTAATTGAACTTGTATTAGGCACTTGATGTGTTTTATACCCACTTTAGTGATTTAAAAGAGTTTACACGGCAAATTATCTGAGTTTGTAACTCCATGAATACTTTTTCTGTTTTATTATGAACTGGCATAGAATTTTTGGGTTGTTTTTACTGTTGATAATATTGTTTCTTTAATTATACCGACTGATTGTATTATTGACACATAAAAACATAATATAATATTAGAAAAATATTTAATAATAATTGAACATAATGACATTCTTTTACCATTTAAATTCAACAGTTATTTCAGTCTATTCAGGTTTTAGTATCAATGCGATAGTTGAGAAGGTATTGGTTTTGTCATGGTGTGTTTGCTTTACTTTGGTGGATCAAAAGTAGTAAAAGATAATTTCTTCTCGTTGCACTGAATAGGTTAGGTACAATTTTACGGCATTCCGATCATCCAATCATATCAATACAAAGTGGTTCTCAATTGACAGAAATTGTTGTAATGCTATAGCAGTTATGCCCACCAAAGTTTATATTAAGTCAGTCTTACTAGAGTTTTGTACCCTCATATTAACCATAGTTTTAGTTGGACCAACTTTGTATTTTTGCAAGAGTTACCTATTGTTTTACTTAAATTTATAGCCATGACAAGGTACAAATTGTGCCCAATATATATTGTTATTTGAACGGGTTTCTTTATAAGAAACTTATTCATCAATAATTTTCTGATTTAAACCTCTGTATAATAATATTTTTAACATTTAGACTTGTTTGGTACTAACAATATTAGGAATATTTGGAATATTGGACAATTATATTTTATAACGCTAACCAAAATTGTTTTATTGCTTGCGAAGTATATATTCGGCGCTAGTGTTTTTTTGTGCACATGAACGTTCTGTTGTTTTTACAAATAACATTGCCTTTTGCGTCATACTTTAATAAAACTGTATCAATATATTATAAATTAAATTTTTTAAATAACGTATATTATATCCTATTATATTTTGTTCTATACATAATGTTATCCAAATTAATTAATTAAAAATGTTTTTAAAAAGAAAATTAAAAATAGAAAATATTTAAATAAAAAAAGATTCTTATCTTATTGAATTATTTGTTTAGGTTCAACATAAAGTATATAACATATATTTTTGCTATCGATTTGTAGACCACGTTCCTACACAGAAAAATATACATAGTTGGGCAGACTTAAACTGTGGAAAAAAATTAAGGACATGATAAATATCTAATTGGAAGAACTAAATAAATAATTGGCCCAACAAAATGTTTACAAAAACAAATGTTTATTAAGTTATTTCAATTACAAATTTATTGTGCCACTAAACCCTATAATTAATAATCTTTTAGTCCGACCAACTTTGTATTTTTGCAAGAGTTACCTACTGTTTTACTTAAATTTATGGCGATGATATGTAACAAATTGTGCCCAATATAATTTCTTATTTAAACGGGTTTTTTTTATAAGAAACTTATTCATCATAAATATCTGATTTAAAACTCTCTATAATAATATATCTAACATTTTGACTTATTTGGTACTAATAATGTTAGAAATATTTGGAATATTGGACAATAATTTTATACAACGCTAACCAAAATTGTTTTTATGCTCGCGAAATATTTATTCGGCGCTATTGTTTTTTTAACGTTCTGTTTCTATAAAGTTTAAATAACATTTGTCAAATAATATATATTATATCCATTTAAATTTTTATCGACACACAATAGTTACCAAATTAAATAATTGAAAATGACTTTAAAAGAGAAAACTAAAAATTAAATATATTAAAACTTTTCACTTTCGAATAAACGCTTCGATGAAAAACAGTAGTTAGTATTTGCAAGCCAGTACAGTCCTAACCAAGCACAGTGTAAACCAGCAAAGTAAGAAAATATTAAACTGAGGTGTTGTGTATACAAATAAGCATCAAAGCGTTTTTTTTAAAGTGATTTTATCCGAGAGGACTTGTACAGTAGAGTATATGCATAATAGAATGAATGCATAGAGGCGATGCAAGAATTGTTATAAATTAAAGTGAATAAAATCACTAGGGTCACGATCAATTTTATAGTTGGAAGATCTAAATAAATAATTGGGCCAACTAAATGTTTACAGGAACACTTTTGTATAAAGTTATTTCAACTACAAATTTACTGTAACCGTAATCTCTATAATAGCCAAGCTTTTAGTTGGACTAAGTATTTATTAAGCCAGTCCAACTAGAAATGTTTTGTACCTTAAATTAACCATAGTCTTAGTTTGACCAACTTTGTATTTTTGCAAGAGTTGCCTACTGTTTTACTTAAATTTATAGAGATTATAAGGTACATATTGTGCCCAACATATTTTGTTATTTGAACGGGTCTTTATAAGAAACTTATTTATCAATAAATTTCTGATATAAATCTCTGTATATTAATATATCTAACATTTTGACTTATTTGGTACTAATGGTATTAGGAATATTTGGAATATTGGACAATTGTTTTATACAACACTAATGGAAATCGTTGTTTTGCTAGCGAAATATTTCATCCGGGTATAGTGTTTTTTTAAAACATGAACGTTCTATTATTTTACATATAGCATTGCCTCTTGCGTCATAGTTTAATAAAACTGTATCAATATAGTATAAATTACATTTTTAAAATAATGTATATTATATCCCAGTGTATTTTGTTCTACACATCCAAATTAATTAATTGTAAATGTTTTTAAAAAGAACGGTCCTACTTTTACTATGGTTTAATATAGGGACATGACAAATACCTAATTGGGGGAACTGAATAAATAATTGACCAACTAAATGTTTACAGGTCCAAATTTTTATTTAGTTATTTCGTTTACAAATTTTGTTTGACTTCTAGTCCCTATAATAGCCAAAATTTTAGTTGGACCCTGTTTTTATTAAGCCAGTCCAACTAAAAATGTTTTGTACCCTTCTATTAACAATAGTTTTAGTTGGACCAACTTTGTTTTTTTAAAAAAATTACTAGTTTACTTATTTTTATAGCGATCACACGGTAAATCTTGTGCCCAATATATTTTGTTATTTGAACCGCTTTTTATAAGAAACTTATTCATCAATAATTTTCTGATTTAATGCGCTGTATAATAATATAAATAACATTTTGACTCTTTTGGTACTAATAATATTAGGAATATTTGGAAAATTGGACAATTATTTTTTACAACGCTAACCAAAATTGTTGTTATGATTGCGAAATATTTATTCGGCGCTACCTAGTGTTTTTATGTACACATGAACGTTATGTTTTCTTACAAATAACTTTGCCTTTTGCGTCATACTTTAATAAAACTGTATCAATATAGTATAAATAACATTTTTTAAATAGTTTATATTATATCCCTTTATATTTATTTTTTCACATAATGTGTTCCAAATTAATTAATTGCAAATGTTAAAAAAAAAAGAAAGTAACAATTGAAATTAGTTGAAATAAAAAAGTTTCTTATCCTTATTGAATTATTTGTTTAGGTTCAACATATTATAGTATACATCGTATACTTTTAATATTGAATTATAGACCACGTTCCTATACAGAAAAATATATTTAGATGGGCAGACTTAAACTGTGGAATTAAAAAGGGACATGACAAATACCTAATTGGGGGAACTGAATAAATAATTGGCCAACTAAATGTTTACAGGAACAAATTTTTATTTAGTTATTTCGTTTACAAATTTTGTTTTACTTCTATTCTCTATAATAGCCAAACTTTTAAATGGACCCAGTTTTTATTAGGCCAGTCCAACTAAAAATGTTTTGTACCCTTACGTTAACCATAATTTTAGTTCGACCAACATTGTATTTTTGGAAGAGTTACTAATTTACTTATTTTTATAGTGATCACACGGTAAATCTTGTGCCCAATATATTAATTTGTGAGACTTATATTTTGTTAAGGTTCGAATTCTTAGCTGATCCCCAGGTTTGAACTCCATATGTCCATAGCGCGGCTTAAGTAAGAGTTTATAAATGGTTAGTTTTGTGTGAAGGGGCAACTTCGATTAAGAATGAAGAAATCTTCTCAGAATGTTAAGACGTGAGGGCAGATTTCTCGTTTGAGAATGAATGTAAAATGGCAGGATTTAGTTTCATTAATTTTGATTTTGCAATCATTGTACCAGGTTTGAAGACTATTGAGGTGTGATTGCAAGTAATGAGAAGCAATTTTGGGGTCATATGAACAGAAAGTATTGCTTTATCGTCGTCAAATTCTGCTACGGTTGTGTTTAGATAGGTAGGTTGATCATATGTAAATATGTTGAAGAGAAGAAGAGCAGAAATAGCACCTTGAGGTACCCCTGCTTTTATTTTAGATATGGTTGAAAGAGTTGTGCGGTAACGTACTGTAAATTATCGTTCATCAAGGTAAGATTGAAAGAATAAGTAGTAGTATGGAGGTAGAATTTGTTTTAGTTTAAAAAGAAGACCATCATGCCATACTCGGTCGAATGTTTGCGCAACGTCCAAAAAAAACAGCAGTGCAGTATTGTTTATTTTCAAGTGATGAGGCGACTATATCTGTTAAACGATTTATTTGTTGGATTGTAGAATGTCTGTTGCGAAAACCAAACTGCGTGTTTGGAATAATGTTTGTCTTAGCTATGATCGGTTTAATTCTTTTTAGGCGTAGTTTTTCAAATACTTTAGAAAAGAAAGGTAGAAGACTGATAGGTGTATAGGTCTAAAGAGGGGTGCTCCGGTGGTTTACCAGTTTTGAGTACAACTATTATTACAGAGAGCTTCCACTGCAGCGGAAAGTATGAGAGGCGAAGTATGGAATTAAATATATATGTGAGAAGAATAAGTGTTTTTTTGGGGAGATGCTTAGCGACCTCGTATGTGATCAAGTCGAAACCAGGAGATTTTTTAGTGGGAAATGTAGATTTGCAATGTTTAACTTCGGCTGGAGAAAAGGATTTTAGAGGTAGTGTCAATTGGAGTGGGGATAATAAGAAGTTTTGTATTTTATTAAGAAGTTCAGTATTGTTTGCAGTTTCGTGGGGCTTAAAAACATTTGTTAAGTGTTTTTGGAAAAGTTCTACTTTTTCCTAATCATTTGCGGCCCATGAACCATCTTCATTTCTAAGTGGAAGGAATGTAGGTTTGTCTTTTACGGCTTGTTTGGTGGCTTTCCATAGAGATCCGTCATGCGCGGAAAGGGAAGCTAAATAGTTTGAGTAAGACTGGCTTCTGAAGTTTGCCAGTAATCTTTTAAGGTGTGCAGTTAGGGTGTTCAGTCGTCTTTTATCAGAAGGGTAATGAATAGACTGCCATAGATTTCTAGCCCGTCTTTTTTCAGTTATTAGTGTTCTAATATGGACTGGGAGATTTAGAGAAAATGGTGGTTGGTTTTGGTTGGGTAATGAAGAAGCCCTGGCAGCAGACTGTATTGTTTTTGTTAAATTTGTAACTGCATCGTCTATGTTTTCGGGAGTTTTTAGTTTTATGCTTAGTTTAGTGGTATTAGTTAAGACGTCCTGAAACTTTCCCCAGTTAGTTGTTCTGTTTGCTAGAGTGGGAGTCGTGGAGCGAGTAGGAGGTGTAGAGTTTAGGGTTAAAAGAACAGAAGAGTGATCTGAACATAAGTCATTACAATTTTCAATATGATGAAATAGATTGTTTGGACTTTTTGTAACGAAGATATCAAGGATGTCTGGACGTTTATTTGGGGAGGTGGGCCAGTAGGTCGGATCGGAGGAAGCAAATGTTTTGTACCACGGGGGTTGCTTGTTCTGCAGCCCCAATTAGTATGTTTTACATTTATGTCGCCTCCTACTATACATTTGTTACCAAGAGAGTTAAAATATTGTTTGAATTGGTCGGTTGTTATTTTATGTTTAGGTGGACAGTAAGTAGCTGCTATTGTTATTGGGGTATGATTTAAAGTTATGTTTATTGCACAGGATTGTAAGTAATCTTTGCTGTAACTGGGTAGGGAGTAAAATTTTAAATGTGAGTGGACGAGGATTGCGGAACCTGCACGTGCAGTGTTGTCGGGGTGTTGGGATGTAATAAGGTGATAACCGGGGATATTTAACTTTGTTCTGGAGGTTAAGTGGGACTCAGATATAAGAGCTATATCAACTCTTTTTTCGTGCAGTACCGCGGTTAGTTCATTTGTGTGATTCAGGATTCCGTTAGGATTCCAGAGGAGGATTACAATGGAGTTTGATGTAAAAGTATTATTTGGCATTATTGTTTTTACGCGCTAGTGGCAGGTTGCCATCAACGGATTAGGGTGTTTGGCCTTATGTCGTATACATGGGACACACGTATAAATAAAATGTCTTACCGCATCGCGACCGGAAAGTATCCAAAACTTACGTCGCATCATTGATAAAACTAATTTTGGACCGGCATGTAAATATCTCTGATGGAAGTCTGGCGATTGTAGAGAGTACCTTGCGTTTTGTGAAAGGACGATCAGATTTAATATTAGTATGATAGGCAAACATATCCGAAGTAGGGTCCCAATGCATACCTAACACTTTTACGGCCGAATCATTTTTTGGGTCTAAAAACAACAGCGTTGAGTGATCAGCACAGTCTACTTTTCGAAGTGCTTGAGGCGAATTACTCGTCCACTTTCTGAGAGAGCAGCCACACGTCTTTAAAAGTCCTATCAAGTCGCTTTGAATTATTAACAATTCCTCAACGGTGTCAGCGCCGGCTACAATATCGTCGACGTAAGTGGATTTGGTCAATATACCCTTTGCACCAGGAAAATCGGACCCATTTTGAGCATCCAACTCGTTTAAGCATTTAATGGCGAGGTATGGAGCGGACGTAACTCCGTACGTAACTGTACACAGCTCATATTCGACAATCTCGGACTCAACTGAGTCCCGCCATAAAATATACTGATACCGGCGGTCTGAGTCACGCACTAGTACCTGGCGATACATTTTTGTGATATCGGCAGTCAACATATAGCGCTTAAGCCTACACTTTTGGAGAATGTCAAAAATATCGTTTTGGAGTTTAGGACCCGCTAATAATACGTCGTTCAGTGAAAACCCGGTTGATGTGGCGGCACTCGCATCAAACACCACACGTAATTTATCAATATTTTTTCCATCGCGTTTCACTACGGCGTGATGCAGTATGTAATAATAACCAGACTGAGTAGCCAGTCTCATATGACCAAGGGCGGCGTACTCGGCCATAAAAGCACGATATTCGGCGTACAACGCAGGGTCTTTAATCAAACGCATTTCTAAATTATAAAATCGTTTTAGAGCTACCGCGCGTGAATTGCCGAGGCCATGATACGGCGGCACTGTATCAAATGGCTGGTTGACACTATTGGGAAGACAAACGGAATCGCGAAATGGAAGTGCTACACAAAACCGACCATCATTTGCTCGCGTAGTTGTTTTTGAAAACCACTCTTCACATCGTTGTTCTTCCGTTATCGACTCAATTGGTGTTGCGGCTTACTCTATAGCCCAAAAGGAGCGCATAAGGTCATCTAATTTTACTGATGCCACTGATAAGGAATGAACAAGTGAGGTACTTTGTTCTTGCAATGAACCGCATACTATCCAGCCAAAATGTGTGTTTATCGCGGACGGCAAACCGTTGTGGCGTATGATGCCGCCACGAGGCCGCATTACGTGTGGGAATAAGTCACCGCCTATTTACATGTCTATCGGCGCGGGTGTATCGAATGCGGGATCAGCTAACAATAGATGTTTATAGCACTCGCGGACGGCGGACGGCAACGGTGATGTAGGCATGGTCGTTGTTATTTGCTGTAGTATTATGACATCGTTGCAACAAAAGGACGGTTCCAATTGTTGTCGCGGTAGAAGATAACAACTCGTTTCTCCATTTACTTCAGTGACAGGGTTTTTTCCAAGGCCCCTAATACTACGTAAGCATTTGCGTCTGGTGAGACCAAGCCGAGATGCACAACGAGTGGTTATTGCCGACACCTGCGAGCCACTATCTAACAAAATACGAATTGCCTGATAATTACCCCGACTATCACGTGCACGAATAACTGCGGTACCTAATACGACGGTATGATTTGCTTGCGATACATCACAAAATTCTTGAACTTGAGGTTCTGAGGTATTTGGAGTTTCAGTACATGACGGGTTGGAATGAAGTAGAGTATGATGGCGTTTTTGACATTTTGAGCATGATAATTTAGATTTGCAATCAGCGGCGCGATGCATACTACTCAAACACGAAAAACGGAGACTTTCTTTGACAGCGACCTCGCGTCGTTTTTCTATTGCGTATGATCGAAAAACACTACACCGATATACCGGATGGGAGTCTGAGTAAAATGGGCATTTTTTAAAGTCTTTCGGTGATCCGGTGGTCCCGGTTAATACAGCTCTCGGTGGAGTATATGTTTTGTTAGAATTATTTTTATTAACGCGTTCTTTTTTATCGCTATTGTAGCCCTTAATGTTTTCTAAGATACGACAGCGCTGGCTAACAAAGGTAATCAAATCGTCTATGTTTGGGATAGTAGACTGCGTCACCGTGGCTTCGAATAAACGGCGTGTTTCTGGGTCTAATACTTTAGCGGCCATATAAAATAATAAGAAACCCGATAAATCCTCCACATCGAGATTTTTTATGGCTGTTACATTATCATTAAACACTTCAATAAAACCATTCAATGCGGATAATGACTCTGTAGCAATAGGTTTGAACGAAAATATTCTATCTAAATGTACCGATGCTAAGAGCCGTTGATTTTCATAACGCGTTATGAGAGCGCCCCACGCGTCGTCATAATTGGCGGCAGAGAGTGGGAAGGACTTTATTGTGTATAACGCTGGACCCGATAAACATGATAATAATAGATGAAATCTGTCGATTTTATTAACATTTCTTGCGGAAACAAAAGACTCAAACCTTTCATAGAATGATCGCCATTTTCCAGGACTACCATCAAATTTAGGCAAATCAAAATTCGGTAAATATGTACTGTACTGCGTTATAGGTGTCGATATGTTACTCGCGAAAGTGACTGGCATTAAAACTGAATTGATTTTAAAAATAAGCGTCTCAAATAATAAATAACGAGTACCGAATAATTTTGTCATGAATAATCAAATAAAAGATAATTTTTGACTTTGTTACTTAATTCCTCCGTCGACCAAAATGTATTTTACTCATGAGAGTTTTATCTAAATGTTATTAAAACAGCAACATGAACTTCTGAACACTTAAAACTGTGCATTTAAACTTTAAATTTGTTTTCTTGTTTTAGGGTATCTCCAAAAAATTACAAGAAGTCGCAACGATCAGCGTGGTGCAGCATCTTTTAAAGTTGAAAAAAGAGGGCAAAGTTTTAGAAATTGACGATCACTGGAAAATCAATAAAAAATCAAATTTGTGATACACTTAATTTTTAAAAATTTTTTTTTTAATAACACAATATTGTTTTGTCGTTACCGCAAATCGTTGCAAACAAAGTGGTATAATGTTGGAAGCTATAAACATTGTTCAACATTTTTATAAGTGGTTTGGGTTGAATTTATTGTTATTTTGTTGTACTCTGGATGTAGTTCATTATATTGTTGTTGATATATTTATACACATATACATTTTAATATTTATAAATAACTAATATAATATAATACCATATTGTTACACAAAAGACTTGAACGTATGATGTGCATAGTTTTTTTGCCGAATTAAGATTTAATAAAAAAAAAATCAGTCTACACTTAATTACAAAGGAAATCACTTGCACCAAAATAAGACAATAAGACATTGTTTATACAGAACAAATTTGTAATTTTACTCAGTTTTTTGTATTACAGATTTCCACTGTTTGAATTATATTAAAAACAAGTATTGATAGATTGATGATATTTTACTTTTGGTATACTGTATATTTAGAGTGAATTACAGCCGTTTCATTAGTTTGGTAATTAAAAAAAGAATAGTAATATCTATAGCAAGGAAGACATCACCGGAGCTCACATTAGTATTAATCTAACCAGAATAGAAAGAGTTCAGCAATACCACTATCTTGGCACCGTCATTAACGAAATAAAATGACGCATTGGTAAAGCCAGAAGTGTATTTATTAATGTCATAGACTGAGAAAATTACCAATATTGAGGTATTGCGTAGAAAGGGAAAGGAAAAAGAATTAGTTACAACAGTTAAATGCATAAAACTCCAGTACTTAGGACATATTATGCGGAACAAGTGCAGATATGACCTTCTCCAACGTATCCTACAACGAAAAATAGATAGCAAAAGAAGTCCTGGAAGAAGAACATCGTGGCTAGCCAACCTCAGAACATGGTTTGACAAAAGTTTTGTAGAATTGTTCCGGAGTTCCACTAGCAAAACTAGCATATCAATAATGATCGCCAACATCCGAAACGGATCGGCACATTAAGAAGAAGAAGAAGAATAGGATTTAAATTAAAAAGAGATAAAAGATAAGAGATTAGAGATTATAGATAAGAGATATGTTATTGGGATGGGGATTGGCTTGAGGTCGACATATTTATGTGAGATATATATATATATATATATAATGATATATAAGACATATCACTCGGAATGTAACTATGGTAACCACGGTACTCGAGCGAATGGTAGGTGATGACAGACGAGTAATACACTATTCAGCGATTAGACAACATTTATTTTACAACGTTACTTACAGAAGTAATTGATAATAACGGTCGGTGGGCACTGAAGTACAAGATGTACTTGCGCGTCTCTAGGCGATTGATGTGGCGTGAAAACACAGCGTCAATGCAGGTCGAATTGCGCGAAGTGGAATCAGCGAGATCATTGTTGAGTTATAGTACGAGATCGGTACTCATAAAATTTGTAAAATTGTTTACTTATAATAATTAGTAATACAAAATAATTTATTATTATTTAAAAAATTCATTTATTTTCGTAAATTATTATGGATACGAGTATGGTCTGTGCATGCGGCAGAACAAATAGATGTAAAAATTACATAATTACAAATTAGTAATTATGTAATTTTTTTGTTTAAGTCGTCATTTTTCATAAAACCTGTCACTTGTTCGGTTTCATTAGACTCCCTGCCATCCCGACTTATACCCATCCCTCCAATAACATTGGTATGGTTTTGCATTTGTATAAAAAAAAATACGCAGTTTGAAAAGGTTAAGTTTATTGTAATGTAGAGCACAGGTTTTTTTTACAAATATATTTTTTGTATAACAATCTATGATGCATAAATTTTAAAATATGTAAAAAGATGTATCGACCATTTTTTTTTATGTGTAATAAAAACTTTGTCTATATTTTCAAAGAAAATTTAGTTTTATCCTTTTATTAAATAATCATTTTTTCCTAATATCCATTACGTACTAGACATTCCTAAATGCTTAATTAACTATAATCCCACCCCTCCCTTAACCTAACCCCTCAACGTTGGTGTTTTTTAAGGTTTATTTAAAAATATACGCAACTTGATAACTGACTGAGTAGACTAGCTTTGCAAATATAATTGTTTGGATAACAAACTGACTCATAAAAAAAAAAAGAAATAATATTTACAACAACGACTACAATTAAATATTAACGGATAACAAAATTAAATTGTAAATAAATAATTATAATTGGAATTGTGTTTATTTTTTTTTTTTAATTTCTTAATAGGAATCTTGAAAAATGTTTATAATATAATAAGCAACACCTAGTTTACATTGTGAATAGTATTCAAAATTTAAGTCCTAGGTACACAAAAAAAACAAAACAAAGAAAAATGCTTCCTTTTTTTTGGTTTTTTCGTGAGAGCTTTTTTGCTGTTCCAAGCTGTTAATAACGTTGGAAACACAAACATACATGTAGATTAAAACAAAGTCGAAAGATTTCATAAGCAATAATAAAAAAACATCAGGGTCTTTATAAGAAAGTTATTTATCAATACATTTCTGATATAAATCTCTGAATAATAATATATCTAACATTTTGACTTATTTGGTACTAATGATATTAGGAGTATTTGGAATATCGACAATTGTTTTATACAACGCTAATCAAAATCATTGTTTTGCTAGCGAAATATTTCATCCTGCTCTAGTGTTTTTTAAAAACATGAACGTTCTGTTATTTTACAAATAACTTTGCCTATTGCGCCATTCTTTAATAATATTGGTTCAATATAGTTTAAATAACATTTGTCAAATAGTGTATAATATATTCATTTACATTTAATTCGACACATAATGTTTAAAAAAAAAAAATTTACTATTGAAATTATTTTTAAAAAAAATAATTTTTTATCTTTATTGAATTATTTGTTTAGGTTCAACATATAGTATATATCATATATTTTGACTATTGATTTGTATACCACGTTCCTACACAGAAAAATATACATAGTGTGGCAGACAAAAACTAATTCGAATATTTAAAAAAAAAACTTTTTGAGAATACTAACATTCATTTAAAAAATATGTAAACTTTTTGGGTGTTTTTCTTGATTGTAAAAGGGATTTAGTGATGTTTTTCAAATTTTTGCCCACTTATGTACATTTTAGGTTAGATTTCTGAAAAAGAGTTGGTACACGTATCAAAGCTCTGTACAATAATATATATTTAACATTTTAAATTATTTGGAACTAATAATATTAGGAATATTTGGAATATTGGACAATTATTTTTAACAACGTTAACCAAAATTGTTTTTTTGCTAGCGAAATATTTCATCCGGCTATAATCTAATATATAAAATGTCAATTTAAATAGCCGACGTCCCGCCAGTCGCCTAATCGTCTCTTCCATGGGATTCATATAATACATCTCGCTCTTAACACAAGCATCTGAGGTGGCTTAGGCAGCGCGTGGCGTTGGCGCGCGTTTTTATCATGTCACAACGTTATCGTATCAAATAATAACGGTGACGGCGTGTGTTGTTTTTTTTGCCGAGTTTGTACTTTTCTTAAAGTAAACGTAAAATTATTATTATTATTATTAATTACACTGTTTGTAGTTTGTTATATTATATACATACAATTATATATTAAACGTATAATAGTTATTATTAATTACATATTTGTCCGTAATTCGCTCACGGTTTTCGTTCAAGAGAAATCGACGTGTTTCCAAGTGTGCAAACATTACCTATTAATATGCGTCGTTGGATGTTGGTACGTTTTTTAGATTTAGAATATATATAATAATATATAGTACATTACATTTCGCTTAAACCAAATTATCAAATTAATTAGATGTACAAAATTCTTATCTTTTTCAAACCGCTGTGTGTGGTGATAACGATACATTTCATATTTTTTGTTGAAAAATTTGTTGACATATACATCTACTATTTATTTTCAATTAAATAACTTACTGACTTATTTTATATTTATGTAAATTATTTGTTTTAGGCCAATACTATAGTGAAATCATAACCGACGCGTGTCCGTTTAGAAGATTGATTGCTACTTCTATGTACTCTGTCTTTAATTAATACAATAAGTAGTTATTATTGTTACCATTGGTTACAGACTGTTATCCTATGCCGTCACCGATTAATTTGCCTGCGGCCAACAGAAAACTTACGCCGTAGAAGTTCATTTTTTGTTATTTATGAAGTATTTTTTAATAATTAGTGCCTATCTAATCTCTATACTCAACCCTAATTTGAATTGACAGTTTTTTTTTCATTATACAGTGTCTTAACCGACTTCTCTTAACGCTTTAGTTTCTTAACGTGCACACACATACGATACTGATGTACAAATAATTAAGACATTAATTATTTCAAATTTTTTTGTTAAAGCTGTACAATTGTGATCACTACATAGAATAAAAATTATTTTAGTTTTTTTATATATTTTTTTTTAATGATATATTATTTCACGTTAAATTGGCATTATTTGAATATATTTTAATTATTTCATTTAGTAGGATGATTTACCTATATAAATATGTATGATCACTATCGAGTACTATCACTAACCGTTTGGGGTTTTTAAAATTGTTTTTTGACTTTATTTGTGGTTTTAATATTTTAACTTTGGAAAATTCAGACATTGTAGGTAAGCTATGTGGAAATCAACAATTCAAGCTAAGAAAAATCTAATAATTGTCATTAAAGTTGAAAATATAGTTTGTATTCTTTGAAATTGACAAACATATAACTTTTTTTTTTTAAATCATGTATCTGATTTCACTTTCCAGATAATTTTTTTTTAGGAAGTATTATTGTAAATTATTTAGTAGAAAAACATTTATTTACCTATCTAAAAATAACATAATACATGGATTAATTAAAAAAAAGTTTATTGTTGTTAAATTATATATATAATGAAAAATATTTTTTTAAATAATAATAATAGTATATTATTATTATTTTGATGCACTGAATAAAAATTGTTCAGATCTAAAAACAATCGATTTTTAGTTTTATACACCGGTATAAGTAATATACTACTTTTTCAAAAAATAGCCTACTCTCGCACAGTGGTATATATTTATTACCACCTTCATAATCATGTTCAGAGAAAATCGGAGAAAAAAATGCTGTGCTTCAAAGGGTTAAAATTTATATTGAAATTCAACATTTAATTTACTATTTTATTATTTATAGAAGTATAATTATAAGTATTCGCTCCACCCTAAAAAAGTATAGAAAATCTATAGATTTTGCTATATTTTTTTAAATTGATACTACATAATGAAAAATAAAATTATTTTAAAATTTTTGATTATTATCATTTAGTAGGATGAATTGTTGGTTAGCCATCTAAAAATATATCAACATATGGATTTATATACCTTTCATGGTTTACTTAAAAAAGTATTAATGTATATATCAATTTATCTATTATGTATAAAATATGTCTGGATAAGTATCAAATAATTTAGGTATTTTATGCACTGAATATTATTATTATTATCATTTTGTACTCTGACCGTTTTTATAATCACCGTCGGACACTCGAATAATCAAAAATATTTGCTACAAATTATTTCAGACATTTCATTCATGTTTTGTACTCTTGAGTTCCCAAGTAACCGTCACACAAACATATCATTCTTCCACACTATTAAACGTCTAATAACCAACAAACGTCAGACCTTAAGTATCAAAGTACCTTTAGCATTAAAGGTCCAGATCCAAAAACTAAAAGATTTGCATCGAGACATTTGATTAAACCTCTCTTTGGACATTTTTATAAGCTCTGCCAAATAGTCGATCAATAATAATGTATTTATCACTCTTCACTTCTTTCCCTTTTAAGTTTTAATATAAACTAGACATTTCATTCATGTGATTTACTCTTGAATTCTTAAACACTTATGAACTTCAGTTAAACCACCAGACCTTTAATATACATATTTAATGCATTATGCTGTTGGTTACATTCTAAACGTACAGTACGTCATTACCGAATAATGGCATAAACGGTGATTTCTGAACAAATAAGGATTTTAATTCAACCAATATCTAGACTTATAACATATACGTTTGAAAAAGTTTTGTTGCACATAGGAACACCATATCAGACATATAGCCGACTGACCTCTAAACATTTCTATCTATTTTTAACCATAGCTATTACCAAGCCCGTGAAGTAAACAACACCTCAAACAATTCAAATTAAAAAAAAAAAAAATTGTACTTTAAGCAAGTAGCACACTCGCTTTAGTAGTAGGACATTTCTGATCTGACAGATAGCTAGACTTGCACTACAGTTAACCGGTACTTAGCTTGCAAAACACTTTTTCGAAACTAAGTATGAACTATGATTACTGGATAAAGGTACGATGAATTATAACGGTATACTTTAAAACGTAGTGAGCTGACTCGACACCGTGGCCGGCGTAGCCGGGCACCCCCCTCGGAACCGCTGTGTACAGACATATAACATACTACGTTTAAACAAATTTTGTTTCACAAAGGCAAACCTTAACAGACATTTAGCTGACTGTCCTCTAGACATTTTTATCTGTTTTCAACTCATAAAGTTAAGCGGGATGACACCGGCCTATATTGATGACGTGGTCTATAATATAACAACTTTTACCAAAGACAATTTCCATTATACACTTTTTCCCAATGGCCAGCTTCTTATCAAGTCTCTTTAACTTTTTAAAATTTTAATTTAAACTTAATTTTAAACCTGTTACCTCCTCATAGACTGTAGCCTACAAACCTAGGATATTTTTAGTTGGCGGAGCGAGCGAATGCTAAAACACTCGGAGACCTGCCGTCCTTATCAGTTTTCAACACGAATTCCGCCCGCTGATAAGGAACTGGACATTGGTAGTTCATAAAAATTGGTAAAAGTGGTAACAACCCAAGTAAGCAACACCGGACACTTGATATTTATTAACCGTCTAACTTCTAGACTATACTTTTCAATTTAAAATTTAAAAAAATTACACATACATAGCTAGACTTACTCTACACTTAATCAGTACTTAGCTTGCAAAATATTTGTCCATAACTAGGTATGAATTCTGATTACTAGATACAGCCTATAGGTACCATGAATTATAACGTCATTCCTTTAAGACGTATTGCGACGGCTCGACACCGTGGCCGGCGCAGCCGGGCACCCCCCTCGGAATCTGTGACCTCCCCGAAAATACTTTGCATCGAGGGGACGTGAGCGTGCCCGGCGTAGCCGGGTACAGTACCGAGAATCTGTGACCTACCCGCCCGACTCGGGGCCTGGGGGCGGAGCCCCCAGCTAGAGCGAAGCTCTAGTACTTTAATAAAACTGTAAAAATAACATTTTTAAAATAATTTATATTATATCCCTTTATAATTCTTTTTACACATAATGTGTTCAAAATTAATTAGTTGCAAATGTTAAAAAAAAAAATTAACAATTGAAATTAGTTAAATAAAAATAGTTTCTTATTGTTATTGAATTATTTGTTTAGGATCAACATATTATAGTATACATCATATACTTTTACTATTGAATTATATACCATGTTCCTATACAGAAAAATATACATAGATGGGCAGACTTAAACTGTGTAATTAAAAAAGGACATAAAAAAATACCTAATTGGGGGAACTGCATAAATAATTGGCCAACTAAATGTTTACAGGAACAAATTTTTATTTAGTTATTACGTTTACAAATTTTGTTTTACTTATAATCCCTATAATAGCCAAACTTTTAGTTGGACCCTGTTTTTATTAAGTCAGTCCAACTAAAAATGTTTTGTACCCTAAGAATAACCATAATTTTAGTTTGACCAACATTGTATTTTTGGAAGAGTTTTTAATTTACTTATTTTTATAGCAATCAAACAGTAAATCTTGTGCACAATATATTTTGTTATTTGAACGGGTTTCTTTTTAAGAAACTTGTTCATCAATAATTATCTGATTTAAAGCTCTGTATTTATTTGGCGCTAGTGTTTTTTCATACACACGACGTTCCGATTTCTTACAAATAACATTGCCTTTTGCGTCATACTTTAATAAAACTGTATAAATAACATTTTTTAAATAATTTATATTATATCCCTTTATAATTCTTTTTACACATAATAAAATCCAAACTAATTAATTGCAAATGTTAAAAAAAAAATTAACAATTGAAATAATTTAAATAAAAATAGTTTCTTATCCTTATTGAATTATTTGTTTAGGTTCAACATATTAAACTATACATAATATACTTTTAGTATTGAATTATAGATCACGTTCTTATACAGAAAAATATACATAAATGGGCAGACTTAACTGTGGAATTAAAAAGGGACATGATAAATATCTAATTGGGGGAACAGAATAAATAATTGGGCCAACTAAATGTTTACAGGAACAAATTTATAATTATTTCAACTACAAATTTACTGTACCCCTAATCCATATAATAACCATATTTAAACGTGGTTTTTTATAAACCAAATATACATCAATAATTTTCTGATTTAAAGTTCTGTATAATAATATATTTAACATTTTGACTTATTTGGTACTAATAATGTTAGAAATATTTGGAATATTGGACAACTATTTTTTACAACGCTAACCAAAATTGTTTTTTTGATTGCAAAATATTTATTTGGTGCTACCTAATATTTTTTTATACACATGAACGTTCTATTATTTTACATATAGCATTGCCTCTTGCGTCATAGTTTAATAAAACTGTATCAATATAAATAAATTACATTTTTAAAATAATGTATATTATATCCCAGTATATTTTATTCTATACATTATGTTATCCAAATTAATTAATTGTAATTGTTTTAAAAAAGAACGGTCCTACTTTTACTATGGTTTAATATAAAGACACGATAAATTTCTAGTTAGAAGAACTAAATAATGAGTTGGCCCAACTAAATATTTACAGAAATAAATTATTATTGACATATATCTAACATTTTGACTTATTTTGTACTTATTTGGTAATATTATTATATTAGGGATATTTGGAATGTTGGACAATTATTTTTTACAACGCTAACCAAAATTTTTTTTTTGCTTGCAAAATATTTATTTGGCGCTAGTGTTTTTTCATACACATGAACGTTCCGATTTCTTACAAATAACATTGCCTTTTGCGTCATACTTTAATAAAACTGTAAAAATAACATTTTTAAAATAATTTAAATTACATCCCTTTATAATTTCTTTTACACATAATGTGTTCCAAATTAATTAATTGCAAATGTTAAAAAAAAAATTAACAATTGAAATTAGTTAAATAAAAATAGTTTCTTATTGTTATTGAATTATTTGTTTAGGTTCAACATATTATAGTATACATCATATACTTTTACTATTGAATTATATACCATGTTCCTATACAGAAAAATATACATAGATGGGCAGACTTAAACTGTGTAATTAAAAAAGGACATAAAAAAATACCTAATTGGGGGAACTGCATAAATAATTGGCCAACTAAATGTTTACAGGAACAAAATTTTATTTAGTTATTACGTTTACAAATTTTGTTTTACTTATAATCCCTATAATAGCCAAACTTTTATTTGGACCCTGTTTTTATTAAGTCAGTCCAACTAAAAATGTTTTGTACCCTAAGAATAACCATAATTATAGTTTGACCAACATTGTATTTTTGGAAGATTTTCTAATTTACTTATTTTTATAGCAATCAAACAGTAAATCTTGTGCACAATATATTTTGTTATTTGAACGGGTTTCTTTTTAAGAAACTTGTTCATCAATTATTATCTGATTTAAAGCTCTGTATAATAATATATCTAACATTTTCACTTATTTGGTACTAATAATATTACGAATATTTGGAAATTTGGACAATTATTTTTTTCAACGCATACTAAAATTGTTTTTATGCTTGCGAAATATTTATTCGGTGCTAGTGTTTTTTATACACATGAACGTTAAGTTTTCTTACAGATAACATTGCCTTTTGTGTCATTCTTTAACAAAACTGTATCAATTTAGTATACATTACATTTTTTATATAACTTATATAATATCCATTTATATTTTATTTTACACATAATGTAATCCAAAATTATTAATTGCAAATGTTAAAAAAAAAAATTAACAATTGAAATAAATTAAATAAAAATAGTTTCTTATCCTTATTGAATTATTTGTTTAGGTTCAACATATTAAACTATACATCATATACTTTTACTATTGAATTATAGATCACGTTCCTATACAGAAAAATATACATAAATGGGCAGACTTAACTATGGAATTAAAAAGGGACATGATAAATATCTAATTGGGGGAACTGAATAAATAGTTGGGCCAACTAAATGTTTACAAGAACAAATTTATAATTATTTCAACTACAAATTTACTGTACCCCTAATCCATATAATAACCATATTTAAACGTGGTTTTTTATAAACCAAATATACATCAATAATTTTCTGATTTAAAGTTCTGTATAATAATATATTTAACATTTTGACTTATTTGGTACTAATAATGTTAGAAATATTTGGAATATTGGACAATTATTTTTTACAACGCTAACCAAAATTGTTTTTTTGCTTGCAAAAAATTTATTTGGTGCTACCTAATATTTTTTTATACACATGAACGTTCTATTATTTTACATATAGCATTGCCTCTTGCGTCATAGTTTAATAAAACTGTATCAATATAGATAAATTACATTTTTAAAATAATGTATATTATATCCCAGTATATTTTATTCTACATATTATGTTATCCAAATTCTTTAATTGTAATTGTTTTTAAAAAGAACGGTCCTACTTTTACTATGGTTTAATATAAGGACACGATAAATTTCTAGTTGGAAGAACTAAATAATGAGTTGGCCCAACTAAATATTTACAGAAATAAATTATTATTGACATATATCTAACATTTTGACTTATTTTGTACTTATTTGGTAATATTATTATATTAGGGATATTTGGAATGTTGGACAATTATTTTTTACAACGCTAACCAAAATTATTTTTTTGCTTGCAAAATATTTATTTGGCGCTAGTGTTTTTTCATACACATGAACGTTCCGATTTCTTACAAATAACATTGCCTTTTGCGTCATACTTTAATAAAACTGTAAAAATAACATTTTTAAAATAATTTATATTATATCCCTTTATAATTCTTTTTACACATAATGTGTTCCAAAAATAATTAATTGCAAATGTTAAAAAAAAAAAATTAACAATTGAAATTAGTTAAATAAAAATAGTTTCTTATCCTTATTGAATTATTTGATTAGGTTCAACATATTAAACTATACATCATATACTTTTACTATTGAATTATAGATCACGTTCCTATACAGAAAAATATACATAAATGGGCAGACTTAACTGTGGAATTAAAAAGGGACATGATAAATATCTAATTGGGGAACTGAATAAATAATTGGCCCAACTAAATGTTTACAGGAACAAATTTATAATTATTTCAACTACAAATTTACTGTACCCCTAATCCATATAATAACCATATTTGAACGTGGTTTTTTATAGGCCAATTATACATCAATAATTTTCTGATTTAAAGTTCTGTATAATAATATATTTAACATTTTGACTTATTTGGTACTAATAATGTTAGAAATATTTGGAATATTGGACATTAATTTTATACAACGCTAACCAAAATTGTTTTTTTGCTTGCAAAAAGTTTATTTGGTGCTACCTAATATTTTTTTATACACATGAACGTTCTATTATTTTACATATAGCATTGCCTCTTGCGTCATAGTTTAATAGAACTGTATCAATATAGATAAATTACTTTTTTCAAATAATGTATATTATATCCCAGTATATTTTATTCTACACATTATGTTATCCAAATTAATTAATTGTAATTGTTTTTAAAAAGAACGGTCCTACTTTTACTATGGTTTAATATAAGGACACGATAAATTTCTAGTTGGAAGAACTAAATAATGAGTTGGCCCAACTAAATATTTACAGAAATAAATTATTATTGACATATATCTAACATTTTGACTTATTTTGTACTTATTTGGTAATATTATTATATTAGGGATATTTGGAATGTTGGACAATTATTTTTTACAACGCTAACCAAAATTTTTTTTTTCTTGCAAAATATTTATTTGGCGCTAGTGTTTTTTCATACACATGAACGTTCCGATTTCTTACAAATAACATTGCCTTTTGCGTCATACTTTAATAAAACTGTAAAAATAACATCTTTAAAATAATTTATATTATATCCCTTTATAATTCTTTTTACACATAATGTGTTCCAAAAATAATTAATTGCAAATGTTAAAAAAAAAAAATTAACAATTGAAATTAGTTAAATAAAAATAGTTTCTTATTGTTATTGAATTATTTGTTTAGGTTCAACATATTATAGTATACATCATATACTTTTACTATTGAATTATAGATCACGTTCCTATACAGAAAAATATACATAAATGGGCAGACTTAACTGTGGAATTAAAAAGGGACATGATAAATATCTAATTGGGGGAACTGAATAAATAATTGGCCCAACTAAATGTTTACAGGAACAAATTTATAATTATTTCAACTACAAATTTACTGTACCCCTAATCCATATAATAACCATATTTGAACGTGGTTTTTTATAAGCCAATTATACATCAATAATTTTCTGATTTAAAGTTCTGTATAATAATATATTTAACATTTTGACTTATTTGGTACTAATAATGTTAAATATTTGGAATATTGGACATTAATTTTATACAACGCTAACCAAAATTGTTTTTTTGCTTGCAAAAAGTTTATTTGGTGCTACCTAATATTTTTTTATACACATGAACGTTCTGTTTTTTTTTCCTCCTTTATTTTACATACTCGATCTATACAATTTTAGTATAATGAGTACATATGATGACAGGTAAATTATAGACGTTGAAAGTATGAAAAGAGAAGCCGTCCACTAACGACACTCTTATTTGCTTTGTTTTTAATTAATTGATAGTAAGAAGGTCTCTGCACCATTTCTTTTTAAGTCTCTTTGGTGGGTTGTTGGGCATTGAGGGTAATGTGAGATTATTTACGAGGGGATTTGGGTGATTTTGAAGAGAATTGTGGTATCGTCTGTAGTAGTCTTTGGCAACTTGTTTTATTGTTTTTATTTGTAAATCAGAGTGTAGAGTATGGTTTGATTTATAAGGTGGTGAATTAGTGATGAGACGGAGTATTGTAATTTGTGAGACTTATATTTTGTTACGATTCGAATTCTTAGCTGATCCCCAGGTTTGAACTCCATATGTCCATAGCGCGGCTTAAGTAAGAGTTTATAAATGGTTAGTTTTGTGTGAAGGGGCAACTTCGATTTAGAATGAAGAAATCTTCTCAGAATGTTAAGACGTAAGTTAAGTTTAATTTTAATGGAGTGTATGTTAAATGGTGTGCCCAGTTTAGTTTTTTATCAAAGTGTACCCCAAGGTATTTGATAGTATTTGATGAGGGTATTTGAACATCGTTTAGAGTAACGTGAGGGCAGATTCCTTGTTTGAGAGTGAATGTAATATGGCAGGATTTAGTTTCATTAATTTTGATTTTCCAATCATTGTACAAGGTTTAAAGACTATTGAGGTGTGATTACAAGTAATGAGAAACAGTATAGTACAAATTACATTTGTTAAATAATGTATATTATATTCCTTTATATCGTATTCTACACATAATGTTATCCAAATTAATTAATTGCAAAAGTTAAAAAAAAAATTAACAATTGAAATTATTTAAATAAAAATAGTTTCTTATCCTTATTGAATTATTTGTTTAGGTTCAACATATTGAAGTATACATCATATACTTTTACTTTTGAAATATAGACCACGTTACAGGAGACACCACGGGGAGGTTGTCTTAGTTATCTCCTAAAAATGAGTTTTTTGGTCAAGTTAAGGTCAAGTTTCGTCATGTTATTTGCCGATGAGCGGTTCCGTCGTTGTCTTTTTAGTTATTTTATATTATTGAGTTGACAAAAATTCATCTGTCCTAATTTTGACACTCTTATAACTTCAAAAGTAACGAGATCACATAATATAAAAACAATGCAAAAATTTAAATAAAAAAATAATTAAATCCTATAGGCTATAAGACGTTGAGTGGATCTCTTTAAAAAAATCGTCCTGTATTTCTATATTGGCGATAAAAGTTTCAAGAAAACTTCTGGGCCGCAACTCATACGTCCATCGAAAACTGCGGGCCGCAATTCACCGGTCTCCGACATCGTAAGCAACACCTCTGGCCGCAACTCACCTACAGCCTAAAAACCAACACTTAATCTGAGTCCAAAAAACAACAGTCCTCTTCATAATTTATGGGTAGTTGGAACTTATATACTCATAGTTGACCTTCGGTCGGTAATATAATGCGGGCGATAAAATAACGAGATAACGACAGTGATATTGTCGTGTCAGAATCATTAAGTGTCTTAACTCGTTTATCTACTTTAATCAGTTACACGATTTAGTCGTCTATGATATCATGTAATAAATACAATATTATGATACCAACCATTGGGTCCTAACCTAACATAACACAGATCGACGTTACCAACTGATAGTTTTTAGTGTCTGTTCGTTTCTCACATCTGGTACACCGTGTTTTGAACACACATCAGAGTAAAACCAATACCTTCTCGCTTTGAATCGAAGCTAAAACATTTTTCTGGATTTTTGTGTAAAAGACATCAAAAGTGGTCAAATTGTATGTTTTTTGGGTCGGTGATTTCGAATTTAATATCAGCTCTCAATTTTAATCAGCCAGAAAGAACTTAAGTAAAAAAAAAAAAAATTGAATTTGTGTAAACTTAAAGTCAAAAATGGTATTTGAGCACAAAACTTAATAGTATCATTCTGCATAGATAAACATAAAATTGTTTTAATGATTTGATACATTTTTTTTAAAGATTTTAGGTGTTTTTGTTAAAATATACGCAATCTGCGAAAACACATTTTTCCGGCAATTAAAAAAAAACTGCAGTGCCGAAATTTTTTTCCGTTTAATATGCTATGAATACATATGAGTTCTAACTACTGACAAATTTTCAACTTAAGGGTCTTAAAATTACGGCTAAAAAACTAAAAAAAAATTGAACCCCCTCTAAAAGGGTTGGGAAATGGGTTTAATTTAAATTTGATACAACTGACGTGCGCGGGCATACCAAATAAATATTTCTTATAAATTTCAACTCGATCCGAATCTTTTTCTTGAAATTATAGCCAATAAAAGTTCTAACTTAAAAACTCGTACGGTTTTTTTTTTGTTTTTTCAAATTTCGTTTGTGAAGAAATAAACTTTTTCAACTTTTACCCCCCCCCAAAGTAGCAACTTTATGAAATTTGTGATTTATAGAGTTGCTATTCGACGGAATTGGTCCATTATTAAAAAAGTTACAGTGTATACAGATAAAAAAAAAACACACATCAGAATAAAACCAATACCTTCTCGCTTTGCATCGAAGCTAAAACCAGTACAGAGGGATCGGGGAATAGTTGGGACGAAGCGTAGTGGGGTCGGGGCATAGTGGGGACAGGGAGGTTACAGGTTTACAGGAATTTTTAAATCTGAGATTGACAAAATTACTTTCGAATAAACGCTTCGATGAAAAACAGTAGTTAGTATTTTCAAGCCAGTACAGTCCTAACCAAGCACAGTGTAAACCAGCAAAGTAAGAAATTATTAAATTGAGGTGCTACAAATAAGCATCAATGCATTTATTTAAAAGTGATTTTATCCGAGAGAACTTGTACAGTAGAGTATATGCATAATAGAATGAATGCATCGAGGCGATGGAGAGCTCTACAGGAATTGTTATAAATTAAAGTGAATAAAATCACTAGGGACACGATAAATTTCTAGTTAGAAGAGCTAAATAAATAATTGGGCCAACTAATTGTTTACAAGAACAAATTTGTATGAAGTTATTTCAACTACAAATTTACTGTAACCGTAATCCCTATAATAGCCAAACTTTTAGTTAGACTAAGTGTTTATTAAGCCAGTCCAACTAGAAATGATTTGTACCTTAAATTAGCCATAGTCTTAGTTCGATCAACTTTGTATTTTTGCAAGAGTTACCTACTGATTTACTTAAATTTATAGCGATAATAAGGTACAAATTGTGCCCAATATATTTTGTTATTTGAACGGGTTTTTTTATAAGAAACTTATTCATCAATATTTTTCTGATTTAAACCTCTGTATAATACTATATCTAACATTTGGACTTATTTGGTACTAATAATATTAGGAATATTTGGAATATTGGACAATAATTTTATACAACACTAACCAAAACCGTTTTTTTGTTTGAAAAATATTTATTCGGCGCTAGTGTTTTTTAGAAACATGAACGTTCTGTTATTTTACAAATAACATTGCCTTTTGCGTCATATTTGAATAAAACTGTATAAATATAGTATAAATTACATTTGTCAAATAATGTATTATATATTCATTTAGTATATACATTTACTATATTTTTTAGTTGTTATGTTTATTGAATTATTTGTTTAGGTTCAACATATAGTATATATCATATATTTTTACTATTGATTTGTATACCACGTTCCTACACAGAAAAATATACATAGTGTGGCAGACAAAAACTAATTCGAATATTTTTAAAAAAAACTTATTGAGAATACTAACATTCATATCAAAAATATGTAAACTTTTTGGGTGTTTTTCTTGATTGTAAAAGGGATTTAGTGATGTTTTTCAAACTCTTGCCCACTTTTGTACATTTTAGGTTAGATTTCGGAAAAAGAGTTGATACACGTATCAAAGCTCTGTACAATAATATATATTTAACATTTTAAATTATTTGGTACTAATAATATTAGGAATATTTGGAATATTGGACAATTATTTTTAACAACGCTAACCAAAATTGTTTTTTTGCTAGCGAAATATTTCATCCGGCTATAATAAATGAATAAAACTGTATCAATATAGTGTAAATTACATTTTTTAAATAATTTGTATTATATCCCTTTATATCTATTTCTACACATAATGTTATCCAAATTAATTAATTGTAAATGTTTTTAAAAACAACGGTCCTACTATGGTTTAATTTAGGGACACTATAAATTTCTTGTTAGAAGAACTAAAGAATGGTTTGGCCCAACTATAATTATTACAGGAACAAATTTTCATTTAGTTATTTCGTTTACAAATTTTGTTTTACCCCTTATCCCTATAATAGCCAAACTTTAGTTGGACCCAGTTTTTATTAAGCCAGTCCAACTAGAAATGTTTTGTACCCTTCTATTAACCATTGTTTTAGTTGGACCAACTATGTATTTTTGAAAGAGTTACTAGTTTACTTATTTTTATAGCGATCACACGGTAAACCTTGTGCCCAATATATGTTGTTATTTGATCCTCTGTATCAAAATTGTTTTTTTGCTTGCAAAATATTTATTCTACGCTAGTGTTTTTTAGACACATGGTTATTCTGTTTTTTTACAAATAACATTGCCTTTTGCGCCATACTTTAATAAAATTGGTTCAATATAATATAAATTACATTTTTTTTATAATGTATATTATATCCCTTTATATTTTATTCTACCCATAATGTTATCCAAAATTAATTAATTGTAAATTAAAAAAAAAAATTAACAAATTTTTAAAATAAAAATAGTTTCTTATCCTTATTGAATTATTTGTGTAGGTTCATTATGAAGTATACATTATATATTTTTACTATTGAATTGTAGACCAGGTCCCTTCACAGAAAAATGTACTTAGTGTGGCATAATTAAACCATGGAAAAAAAAGGAACATGATAAATATCTTTTTGGAGGAGATGAATAAATAATTGGGCCAAATAAATGTTTATAATAATTAAAAATTTGTAATTAATTATTTCAACTACTAATTTACTGTACCCTTAATTCATATAGGTAATAACTATATTTTAGTTGGATCAAGTTTTTATTAATTCAGTCCCACTAGAAATGTTTTGTTCATTACTTGTTTAAACCATAATATTGAGCATAATTTTGTAAATAATGTAAAGGCCCCTTTTGGTAAAACCCAAATAATAGACCCTATTGTACATAATTCCAACATCCATTAATCATACGCCAAAATAACTCAACAATCTTACTATAATAACAATACTCAAACCCAAAATACAACTAATGCTGACAAAGATTTTACTAAAAATCTTTCTTCATTTCGATCTGGTCTCAAATCATCAATCAACTCTATAATATACTTGTTAACAACAGTAATAATTAAAATTGTTTACAAAAAATGTCTAATGATTTAATCTTAATAAAACTTCTCTTTAAAATCTTCTTTAGAATGCTAATGGACTTCAATAACATAAAAATGAGTTACGAACTATATTAAACGACAATATTATTGACATAGCTCTAATTAGTGAAACATACTTTACTGAAAAATCACACTTTAACTTATACAACTATACTTCATACAAAACTAATCATCCTGACGGCTCATCTCACGCTGGTACTTCTATTTTAATATCAAATACCATACAACACAACAAAATCAGACCGTACCAAAAACAACACATTTAAGCGACAAGCGTGTCAATAAATATTAATAATGTTCAATCACTATTTCGGCAGTCTATTGTCCTCCTCGTTATATAATACGTCAAGGTATATTTCAAAATTTTTTGACACGTTAGGTCATTTATATATAGCTGGTGGAGACTTTAACTCAACAAATTTTTTATGGGATGTTACTGGAATAACCAAAAAGGAAAATTCCTACGTGCATTAATTACCAATAAAGATTTTTCATTTAATTCTCGTTCAAGTCCAACTTAAGGGTCAACTCATGCCAATAGGCATCCCGATATTCTTGGTGCCTAATACCCAGTTTGGATTTCATGCCAGTTACTCTACAATTCACCAAATCCATAGATTGACAGATACGATTGCTTCAGCATTTTAAAACAAGCAATATTTTACTGGCTTATTTCGTAATGTCGCACAAGCGTTTGATATATTTGGCCCAGTGGTCTACTTTACAAACTGAAAAAATATTTCCAGTCCCTATATGTATCCCTTAAAATAAAACTATACTCTCAAGACAGAAAATTTATAGTCAGAAAAATGTGTGCTTATTCACCTTGCTTTTCTAACACGTTACTAGCTACTTTTGTTGACGATACAGCTATATTAATTTGTCACAAAAATAGAAGCGACGTGGCTCACTATTTACAATACGATAAACATCTGTGAGACATGGCTTAGGAATAAAAATAAATCCAGTCACGTTACCTTTGCTCTCCGTCATGAAACATGTCCTGCTGCAATACTCAACAACACAGTTATCACTACTCCAAATGAGACAAAATATCTTGGTTTAATACCAGACAAACGTCTAACCTGGGGACCTCACATCAAAAAATAAATGAAAAAATCAAATATTATTATATTGCATCTTTTTTGCCGGATTCCTAAATCCAAGCTGCCACTAAAAACTAAATTACTTATACATCAACAGTAAGACCAACACATGCGTTCCCAAATATATCACTACGAACGGTCACAAATGCCCCAAGGGGTACCAATCGTTACTGGAATAGAGACCTACTAACATAAAATAAAAAACTGAATAACATTACCACACTTTACATGTACAGTTGTTACCAATGGATGGCTTCCCTTTCAAGGCATTCAAGCTTTGTAATATAACTTAGAAAAAAAACTTACTGTACATATTTTTGTATAGCTTGTTTTTTTTTGTAAAATAAAAAAAAGAATTTTTTGGTGTCTGCTAAAGTTGTTTAAATGATATTGTATTGTTAACAAGTTTGTAATTATAAATTAATACAATTTTTCAACTACTACATACTTTCATGCCATTTTAAAGAAATTCGTTTTTCAAAGGGCTTATAATTTCTGAATTCTTTTTTTTTACTAACACCATAAAAATGTATAAAGCTTAATCTGTGTAATGAGTTGCATTACATTATATTTATGGTTTTTTCCCTTTAGATCGAAGTCTTTCACAATAAAAACTTACGGGGACGGTAGTTTGTTCTGATAGAGATACGAGAGTACTTATTTATTAGCGTATAATTAGCTATTGCTCATTTTCACACCGTAAGTGAAACTGTATTAAATGGTGGTTCAATATTATAAAATAATAATAATGTCAATTGTCACTTTTATTCTATTAAAACCATTTGCTACTATTACAGAAATAAAATAATTATTTAATGAACAAAAATCTAAATATTTATTTTACTTCGAATGTTAACACAAAAAAATTTAATGACTGCTATAGCATGCTATTGATACAGTGAATGCATTATTTAACAATCAGTTCTGTTTTCGGTTTATTCGATTTTAACCATAATGGGATTTGTAATTTTCTACTTTTGACCAACTAAAGTACCAACCACATACGTTTTAAAAATTATAGATATATTAATCGAGTAGGTTAGTTTACGGGGAAAAAATTATTGTGACTTTAGACTAGAAAAAATCTTGACAAAAACACTACGGTAAATTTACGAACAGTCGGTATAATTTGGCAAAAAATGTCATAAACAATATTATTACAAATCAATAACTCAGTACATAATAAACAATACATAGACTCAAATTATTCTTGTATTCAATGGTCAAAATATATTATTGTATTCAATAAAATAACTATATTACACTCGGTTTATATTTATTTAAATTATAATTTTATAATTGTGAATGTTGTTATTATATTTAACATTTTCCTGATTGTCATTAGTCTAAACATTCGGACTTCTTACTGTAAACATTAGCTATAAACATTAAACTAATCGCAAACTGACCCTACATTAAGTGTAAACGAAAGCCCCAATTCCGGAAACACTTTATCTATGAAAAATTCGATTTTTTTATCGAGTTGCTGTTCAATACCTGTTTGCGATTTTTCAGCATAATCTGTGTGATTTTCTACTGATATGGGCTTCATCTGATCGAATATTATGTTTAGTTCTTTTTTCATTTTTGACAAAATATCGATGAAAGTATTCATTTGTATAAGTAACTGTTCCTCATTGTACCTTCCCTCACTTCTATTATAAAATTTTTCGCCATCGAAATTTGTTATTTCAATAAAACTCTTGAACAAGATTAGGATTTTCGAAATATACAAATTTGTGTTCAGAGGAGATGTTATTTGAAAAAATATATTAGCGGCTTTCATGTACTGTATAACTGGATCGCTCTTTTTGACTGATATCACAAAGGATTCAATAAAGTCATATTTTTCATTAGGTTTCATTGTCGAATGATAGAGTTCTGATAAAGACGTGTAGTATAAATATAAGTCTCTTAATATTTTAACAAAGTAAGCGCTCATCAGGTCGTAGAGGAGACGAATTATACCGTTAATATTTTGCTCGTTGACTTCAGTGACGATCAGACTTTGATGACCGTATTTTTTTTCATTCATTACAACCATCAAGTTTTCCAAATGAAGTGACCAGCCAGGGAGATATTTTAGTATCCCCTTTGTTAGCGTAATTTGTGTTTGAGGGTCGGGAATTTTATTTAAAACGGTCGTTTGTGACTCCTTTATGTAATTGAAACCCATGAGAAAGTAATCCATTTCTATGAACTCTTTTATTGCATTATTAATCAAAGGGTATAATATGATCATTTTTTCGACTTCGCTGATCTCTTTGTAATATATTTCCTTAAGTTTTACGTCGACCGTGTTCCAACCTAAGGTTGAATCGCCAAATTTTTCTTTTAAAAGCGCCGCTGGACGACAGAAGGTTTTGAAAAATTTGATAGCGGTATTTTCTAGTTTTCCTAATTCTATTAAAATATGTCTTAATTTGTCATTAATATATGGATCAACGTTAGTTCCGTCATTAGGTAATCTGATACGTTCGTGCAAGTTAATAAAGTGATCCAGAATATCGAAAAAGGAGGTTTTTAACTCGGTTGGCGTATTTAAGAAACTCAAAAACGAAAGCGCACCTTTCATGCGCGACACAAAGGTTTCCGGGTTTAATAGATGCACAAACTTATCCAGACATTCCCGATGAACGAAAGCGGTCATAAACGTGCATGTTGTGCCAAGTCTGTATAAATATGTTTGATATATTAGATAATCAATAGTGTACTGGCAACTCAGGAAAATTTGGGTACGTCGAATTTTATTAGGTAAGTTTCTGGGTGTTATCAAGAGTTCTCCTTGGTTATTTTTCATAATCACTTCGTGTATGCTTATTAGGTGACGTCTATTTTCTTCGACGATTTCCAGTGGCGGCAAACCAAGCCATCCCGGATAACGCAGAAGTTCAGAAATCTCTTCTTTGGGGTCTACCGCAATCGAATCAGATACCATACTGCTGCATAGTACAAGAAACATCAAACCGCTTAAAAAGCATTTTGTTAACATTTTTATTTTTTGAAAAATTTAAATCACGTGTAATTACGAACTTTGAACGAATTACTGAGAACTGAACAATCCGGATAGTTAACTAGGTATGAACAATTATTGTACGTGTTGGACTAGTTTTAAACCTTTACGCATATTATCGCGATTGTGTATAATGAATATATTTTGTGCACAACAACAGTTAAAGTAAACACAAACGGTATGTTTGAGTTATATTTCGACTGCCACTCCAACTCCTCACCCCCACCTATAACCACCACCACCGACCGTATCAGATTGCCGTGCCGTGCTGCTTCAACCACTGCCTCTGTACCGATTGTTTTTATTTTCAACGCGCCGTTTGTTTTTTTTGTGCGGCATCGTTTGTCTTTGGATTTTATCGAACACTTATTTTTCCTCCGACTTCATTCTTATACATAACGACGATTTCTAATATCCATTACGTACTAGACATTCTAAATGTCTAATGAACTATAAACCCACTTCCTCCCTTAACCTAACCCCTCAATGTTGGTGTTATTTTTAATGTTTATTTAAAAATATACGCATCTTGAACAATGACTGAATAGACTATCTTTGCAATTATAATTGTTTGGACAACAAACTGACTCATACAAAAAAAAAATTAACGTTTACAACAACATCTACAATTAATTATTAACGGATAACAAAATCAAATTGTAAATAAATATTTATAATTGGAATTGTGTTTATTTTTTTTTGTTATTCTCATTCTTATTTTTTGTTAATAGGTTTCTTGAAAACTGTTTATAATATATAGAGAGCAACACCTAGTTTACATTGTGAATAGTTTTCAAAATTTAAGTTTCAGGAATAGGTACACATAAAAAACAAAACAAAGAAAAATGTCTTCCTTTTTTGGTTTATCCATGAGAGCTTTTTTGCTGTTCCAAGCTCTTATTAACATTGGAAACACAAACATATATGTAGTTATAGATTAAAACAAAGTCGAAAGATTTCATAAGCAATAATATTAAAAATGGTACTAATGATATTAAGAATATTTGGAATATTGGACAATTGTTTTATACAACGCTAATCAAAATCGTTGTTTTGCTAGCGAAATATTTCATCCGGGTATAGTGTTTTTTTCTACACATGAACGTTCGGTTTTCTTACAAATAAAATTGCCTTCTGCGTCATACTTTAACAAAACTGTATCAATATAGTGTAAATTACATTTTTTAAATAATGTGTATTATAACCCTTTATATTTTATTCTACACATAATGTTATCCAAATAAATGAATTGTAATTGTTTTTAAAAACAACAGTCCAACTTTTACTATGGTTTAATGTAGGGACACGATAAATTTATAATTGGATGAACTAAATAAACAATTGGCCCTACTAAGTATTTACAGGAACAAATTTGTATTAAGCTATTTCAACAACAAGTTTACTGTACCCTCAGACATATAATAACCAAATATTAGTTGGGTCAAGTTTTTATTAAGCCAGGCCCACTAGAAATGTTTTGTACCCTTATATTAACCATACATTTATAATAACCATAAGTTTATTTGGACCAACTTTTTATTTTTGGAAGAGTTACTGATTTACTTAAATTTATAGTGATCACACTGTAAATCTTGTGCCCAATATAGTTTGTTATTTGAAGGGGTTTCTTCATAAGAAACTTATTTATCAATAATTTTTTGATTTAATGCACTGGATAATAATATAATTTTAATTTTTAATTATTTGGTACAAATAATATTAGGAATATTTGGAAAATAAGTGCTTCAACAGCTGCCTCTGTACTGATTGTTTTTATTTTCAACGCACGGTTTGTTTTTGTTTTTTGCGGCATCGTTTGTTTTTGGATTTTATCGGACATTTCTTTTCCCTCTGACTCCACTCTTATATTAAACCACCTTTTAATTCAATTTCACATTCTTCTTCTTGGAGTTCCTCTCCTAACGGAGGTTTGAAATCATCATATTAATATGGATTTTCTATTGGGCTGCCTTGAATATTTGGTTGTTGCCTCAGATTTTGCATCCATGATGATTTTTACTAGGAATAATTAATAATGTGGTGGGTCTTTCATCTCCTTCCACAACGCAGTGATGCAACCATACCGTTGTACTCAGCTCTGCTTGCATTTCTTCAAAACTAAGCTGTTCCAATGTCATTCATTTTCCGCCTTAGCTCGATACTGATGTAGCTGCTACCCTATACTTGCTAACTTGTATTAGGCACTTGTTGTGTTTCATACCCATTTTAGTGATTTAAAAGAGTTAACACGGCACATTATCTGAGTTTGTAACTCCATGAATACTTTTTCTGTTTTACTATACTGTTATACTGTTGATAATTTTGTTCCTTAAATTATACCGACTGATTGTATTATTGACACATAAAAATAAAATATAATATTAGAATAACATTTAATAATAATTGAACATAATGACATTCTTTTACCATTTAAATTCAACAGTTATTTCAGTCTATTCAGGTTTTAGTATCGATGCGATAGTTGAGAAGGTATTGGTTTTGTCATGGTGTGTTTGCTGTACTTTGGTGGATCAAAAGTAGTAAAAGATAATTTCTTCTCGTTGCACTGAATAGGTTAGGTACAATTTTACGGCATTCCGATCATCCAATCATATCAATACAAAGTGGTTCTCAATTGACAGAAATTGTCGTAATGTTATAGCAGTTATGCCCACCAAAGTTTATATTAAGTCAGTCCTACTAGAGTTTTGTACCCTCATATTAACCATAGTTTTAGTTGGACCAACTTTGTATTTTTGCAAGAGTTACCTATTGTTTTACTTAAATTTATAGCGATGATAAGGTACAAATTGTGCCCAATATATTTTGTTATTTAAACGGGTTTCTTTATAAGAAACTTATTCATCAATAATTTTCTGATTTAAACCTCTGTATAATAATATTTATAACATTTGGACTTATTTGGTACTAAAAATATTAGGAATATTTGGAATATTGGACAATTATATTTTATAACGCTAACCAAAATTGTTTTTTTGCTTGCGAAGTATATATTCGGCGCTAGTGTTTTTTTGTGCACATGAACGTTCTGTTGTTTTTACAAATAACATTGCCTTTTGCGTCATACTTTAATAAAACTGTATCAATATATTATAAATTACATTTTTAAATAATGTATAATATATCCCTTTATAGTTTGTTCTATACATAATGTTATCCAAATTAACTAATTAAAAATGTTTTTAAAAAGAAAATTAAAAATAGAAAATATTTAAATAAAAAAAGATTCTTATCTTATTAAATTATTTGTTTAGGTTCAACATAAAGTATATAACATAAATTTTTACTATCGATTTGTAGACCACGTTCCTACACAGAAAAATATACATAGTTGGGCAGACTTAAACTGTGGAAAACAATTAAGGACATGTTAAATATCTAATTGGAAGAACTAAATAAATAATTGGCCCAACAAAATGTTTACAAAAATAAATGTTTATTAAGTTATTTCAATTACAAATTTATTGTGCCACTAAACCCTATAATTAATAATCTTTTAGTTCGACCAACTTTGTATTTTTGCAAGAGTTCATTATTCGGCGATATTGTTTTTTTAACGTTCTGTTTTCTTACAAATAACATTGCATTTTGCGCCATACTTTAAGAAAACTGTTTCTATAAAGACTAAATTTCATTTGTCAAATAATGTATGATTTAAATTTTTATCGTCGCATAATAGTTACCAAATTAATTAATTGAAAATAATTTTAAAAGGAAAAACTAAAAATTAAAAATATTTAAATATTTAAATAAAAAAAAGATTTTTATCTTTATTGAATTATTTGTTTAGGTTCAATATAAAATATACAACATATATTTTTATCATCGATTTGTATACCACGTTCATACACAAAAAAATATACATAGTTGTGCTGATTTAAACTGTGGAAAAATATTAAGGACATGATAAATATCTTTAATATATAAATATAATTTTTTTTTATACCCCTAATCCGTATAATAGCCAAACTTTTAGTTGGACGCTGATTTTATTAATCCAGTCCAACTAGAAATGTTTTGTACCCTTACATTAACCATAGTTTTAGTTCGACCAACTTTGTAATTTTGGAAGAGTTACTAATTTACTTATTTTTATAGCGATCACACAGTAAATCTTGTGCCCAATATATTTTGTTATTTGAACGGTTTCTTTATAAGAAATTTATTTATCAATAATTTTCTGATTTAATGAACATATTTTTATTTAGTTCTAAGTTTATTTTGCTCCAAATTAATTAATTGTAAATGTTTTTGAAAACAACGGTCCTACTTCTATTATGGTTCAATATAGGGACACGATCAATTTCTAGTTGAAGGAACTAAATAATGATTTGGCACAACTAAATATTTACAGGAACAATTTTTTATTGAGTTATTTTGTTTACTAATTTTTGTTATACGCTAATCCCTATAATAGCAAAACTTTAGTTGGAACCAGTTTTTATTGGGCCAGTCCAACTAGAAATGTTTTGTACCCTTCTATTAACCATAGTTTTAGTTGGACCAACTTTGTATTTTTAAAAAAATTACGAGTTTACTTATTTTTATAGCGATCACATGGTAAATCACGGTTTCTTTATAAGAAATTGTTTTATCAATAATTTTCTAATTTAATGCTCTGTATAATAATATATTTAACATTTTAACTTATTTGGTACTAATAATATTTGGAAAATTGGACAATTATTTTTAACAACGCTAACAAAAATGGTTTTTTTGCTTGCGAAATATTTATTTGGCGCTAGTGTTTTTTATACACATGAACGTTTTGTTATTTTACAAAGAACATTGCCTTTTGCGTCATACTTTAATAAAACTGTATCAATATTGTATAAATTACTATTTTAAAATAATGAATATTATATCCCTGTATATTTTTTGCTACACATAATGTTATCCAAATTAATTAATTGTAAATGTTTTTAAAAAGAACGGTCCAACTTTTACTATGGTTTAATATAGGGACACGATAAATTTATAATTGGATGAACTAAATAAACAATTGACCCAACTAAATGTTTACCGGAACATATTTGTATTTAGTTATTTCGTTTACAAAAAAAAAAAAATAATATTGAAATTAATTGAAATAATTTAAATAAAAATAGTTTCTTATCCTTATTGAAATATTTGTTTAGGTTCAATATAAAAAATACAACATATATTTTTACCATCGATTTGTATACCACGTTCATACACAGAAAAATATACATAGTTGTGCAGATTTAAACTGTGGAAAAAATATAAGGACATGATAAATATCTAATTGGAAGAACTAAACTAATAATGGACCCAACTAAATGTTTACTGGAACAAATTTGTATTTAGTTATTTCGTTTACAATTTTTGTTTTACCCCTAATCCCTATAATAACCAAACTTTTTGTTGGACCAAGTTTTTATTAAGTCAGGCCCACTAGAAATGTTTTGTACCCTTATATTAACTATAGTTTTAGTAGGACCAACTTTGTAATTTAGGAAGGTTTTATTATTTACTTTAATTTATAGCGATCACAAAGTACATCTTTTGCCTAATAAATGTTGTTGTTTGAACAGGTTTTTCCATAAGAAACTTAATCATAAATGATTTTCTGACTTGAGGCTCTGTATAATAATATATTTGACGTTTTGATTTATTTAGTTTGAAAAATATCAGAAATATTTGAAACATTAATTAATACATCGCTAACCAAAATGGTTTGTTTTGCTAGCGTAATATTTTTCGGGCTATAGGGTTTAGCAGAAAAGCATCAAAGTGCTTATTTGATGGTTTTTTAGAAAGGCATCAAATCGTTTATTTGAATATGATTTTATCCGAGAGGACTAGTACAGAAGAGTATAGGCATAATGGAATCAAAGTATAGAGCGGATGGAGAGGTCACAGGTCTATTGGAATATATTATAAATGAAAGTGATATATCTGAATAAAATCACATTCAAATATACGCTTTGACGATTATATTTTGTAAATATAGCACCGTAATTTAATACTTTCTAACTTTGCTGGTTTACACTGTGCTTGGTGTCCTTACACTGTTGTGTCGGGCCAGTGCATTGCGTCTTAAAGTATTGTCGTTATCAGAATTCATACCTAGGTTCAAGAAAATATTTTCCAAGCTAACTGATTAACTGTAGTGTGAATGCGTTAAAGCTTTCGTGGATTGAAATTCCATTTTGCTGATTTTCAGATATATCCACGTTAGTATTTTTAGGTCGACGTTTCGAACTCATTGCAGAGTTCGTCATCAGGCTGTTGTAGTCACGACTGTACCGCTTTCGTGGCTATACTCACTCAGTATAGCCACGACAGCGGTACATTGTAAAGCTGTAAATGTCTAGAGGTCAATCTGTATATAATAAAAATTAAAAGGAAAAGAAGTGAAGAGTGATAAAAACATAAATTGGATTTTTGATTGACTATTTAGCAGTGCTTATAAAACGTCCAAAGAGAGGTTAAATAAAATATCTCGATGCAAATCTTTTAAGTTTTTAGATCTGGACAGTTACATAATAATATTAATAATAAAATTTAGTGCATCAAATCAAATACGAAATCGTAACTGTTTTATTCGATACTTAACCAGTGACATATTTTATATATAATAGATAAATTAATGTACATTCATATTTTTTTAATCTATTTTTTTAAATCCAAAAACTGATATTTTTTTAGATTGCTAACCAACAGTTCATAATGACCAATGATCATAAATAAAAAATTAAAAATAATTTTATTTTTCATTATCTAGTATCAATTTAAAAAAATATAGCAAAATTTATAGTTTTAACTTTTTTTGACTGGAGCGAATACTTATATTATACTTCTATAAATAATAAAAATAGGAAATTAAATGTTGATGTTGAATTTTCATATAAATTCTAAAATGCATTGTTCTAAATTTTTGTTAAATGAAAAATTAGTTTCAATAAAAATGATAATATTTTAACAATAATAATAATATTTTATTTTTATGTTTTAATAATGCCCAATGTCTAAAATCACACCATATAAAAAAAAAATAAACAAGTCAATATTAATAAGTGTCTAATTTAATTTAAGCTGCAATAGGTGGTACATTTTAACGGCATGCCGATCATATCAATAGAAAGTGGTTCTCAATTGACAGAAATTGTTGTAATGCTAAAGCAGTTAGGCCCGCCAAAGAGTTATTTATTTTTGTTAGACTTTTTCGAAATTTAAATTTAATATTTAATATTTTGTAAAATGTTAAAATTCACTGTTACGACTTACCTGCATGTAATAATAAAAGTATAGATATACTTTTATTTTTTTATTTTACGTAGTTTCTTATAAAAGTCACTTGTTGTGTTAGGGTAAATTGTACTTAATATTGAATAGTACACAATAATAACGTACTATACGGATTATCGGTTGATAATAGCTGTAATTCTGTACATTCGAGGAAACTGTAAATTCTATTCTATTTCTAAATCTATTTCTGAAATCATTGGAAAGCATGTAAAAGGATATAAATTATAGAAGTTCAGAACAATCAGTTTTATTACTTAGTAATATATAACAAAAAAATAGGAAACCATTAAATTTAAAAAATATTATTATTAGGCGCCTGAGACTAACTACTTCTTTCCCAAGATCTCATTTTATAATCAATAACTATTAAAAATTGCTACATAAATAAAGTAATAGGATTTAAACTATAAACTAGTTTTTAAAAATAAGCCGTATATTTATCAGTAAATTATAAAAGTTATGCAAGTACAAAATATACAGATACACTAATACGGCATATAATTTGGCATTGATATGTTTTTTTTCGTGTCTGTTTAAACAAGTTTAATAAAAAACATTACTAACACTCGAGTTGTTATTAGAATACTCGTAAAACCACGTATAATGTTTTTGCCAGTACGATTATTATGTGTAGCATCTTAAAATTTGTAAACAATGTTAATATTATACTATAAACTATAAATACTTGTATGCTATATAAATATATTGAAAACTAGAAAAGCTCGTTAAAAGTGTAACACAACAAATTAATTTCGAAAAAACCAGTACAAAGGGATCGGAGAATAGTGGGGACGAAGCCTAGTGGGTTCGGGGTATAGTGGGGATAGGGAGGTTACAGGTTTACAGGAATTTTTAAATTTGAGAAGGCAAAATCACCTTTGAATAAACGCTAGTATTTTCAAGCCAGTTATAAAACTATATTATAATATAATTAAGAAAACTAGAAACAACCGCTATCAATTTTTTCAAAAAACACTGTGGTCCAGAGGAGCTTTTAAAAGAAAAATTTGGCGATTCCAGCTTAAACATGGTCAGTGAAGTCGAAAAAATGGGCATATTATACCCTTTGATTAATACTGCAATAAAAGAGTTCATAGAAATGGATTACTTTCTCCTGGGTTTCAATTACAAAAAGGAGTCAAAAACTACCGTTTTAAATAAAATTACGGACTCTGAAACACGAGTTCAGATAACAAATGGGATACTAAGATACCACTCTGGCTGGTCACAATATGTGGATCACTTGAGGGTTGTTGTGAATGATAAGCATTAAGGTTTTCAAAGTCTGATCGCCACTGAAGCCAACGAGCAAAATATTGACGGTAAAATTCGTCTCCTCTACGACCTGATGAGCGCTTACTTTGTTAAAATATTAAGAAAATTATATTTATACTACACGTCTTTATCAGAACTCTATAATTTGACAAATACACCTAAAGAAAAATATGTCTTTATTGAATCCTTTGTGATATCAGACATGTTTTCCAAATAAAGTGACCAGTTAGAGAGAGATTTTAGTATCCCCTTTGTTAGCGTAATTTGTGTTTGAGGATCGGTAATTTTATTTAAAACGGTAGTTTTTGACTCCTTAATGTAATTGAAACCCAGGAGAAAGTAATCCATTTCTAAGAACTCTTTTCTTGCGTTATTAATCAAAGAGTATAATATGCCCATTTTTCGACTTCGCTGATCTGCTTGTAATATATTTCCTAAAGTTTTTCGTCGACCGTGTTTAAGTTGAAATCGCCAAATTTTTCTTTTAAAAGGGCCGCTGGACCACAGGAGTTTGTGAAAAAACTGATAGCGGTTTTTTCTAAGTTTTTTAATTCCATTTTAATATAGTTTACTGTGTCATTGATATATGGATCAACGTTAGTTCCGTCATTAGGTAAGTGGATCAGCTTGTGCAGGTTAATGAATTGTTCCAGGATTACGAAAAAGGCGGTTTTTAACTCGGTTTGCGCAATTAAGTTACTGAAAAACGATAGCGCACCTTTCATGCGCGACACAAAGGTTTCCGGGTTTAATAGATGCACAAACTTATCTAGACATTCCCGTTGAACGAAAGCGGTCATAAACGTGCATGTTGTGCCAAGTCTGTATAAATATGTTTGATATATTAGAAAATCAATAGTGTATTGGCAACTTAGTAAATGTTGGACTTGTCGAACTTTAAAAAATATGTTTCCGAGTGTTATCATGATTGGTTGTGCGTTATCGTCCCTAAGTACATCGGTTATTTTGTACCGTTCATTGCCGTCGACGATTTCCAACGGAGGCAAACTAAGCCATCCCGGAAAACTCAGAAGTTCAGACATCTCTTCTAGGGGGTTTACCGCAATCGAATCAAATACCATACTGCTGCATAGTACAAGAAACATCAAACCGCTTAAAAAGCGTTGAGTTTGCATTTTTATTTTTTGAAAAAATTTAAATCACGTGTAACTACGAACTTTGAACGAATCACTGAGAACCGAACAATCCGGATAGTTAACTAGGTATGAAAAATTATTGTTCGTGTTGGGCTAGTTTTAAACCTTTACGCATATTATCGCGAATGTGTATAGTAAATATATTTTGTGCACAACAACAGTCAAAGTAAATACAAACGGTATGTTTGAGTTATATTTCGACTGCCACTCCACCTCCTCATTACCACCTATGACCACCACCACCGACCGTTCCACATTGCCGTTCCGTGCTGCTTCAACCACTGCCTCTGTACCGATTGTTTTTATTTTCAACGCACCGGTTTTTTTTTTTTGCGGCATTGTTTGTTTTTGGATTTTATCGAACATTTATTTTTCCTCCGACTCCACTCGTATATTGAACCACCTTTTAATTCAATTTTATAGACAGTGTGAAAATGAGCAATAGCTAAATTAAGCTAATACATAAGTATTCTGATGTCCGGCTTCCCTACCAGTATAACCTACCATCTCGGTTGTTAATGACTTTTATATCAGGTACCTTTTGTCGCCTCTTACGACAGAAGGAACATTCCGTGGTCCTATTCTTGCCCGGGAACCAAACAATTTCACATACAGTATGAAAATGAGCTATAGCTAAATTAAGCTAATAAAAAAGTACTCTGATGTCCGGTGTCCCTATTGAAAAACGATTTCCTTTTTACACAAAATAGTATGAAAGTATTAAATACGTGCAGAATTGTAACAATATATAATTATATACCTGTTAATAATACAAAATCATTTTAACCGCTTTAGAAGACACCATAATAATTAAAACTACCTAATGTTGTATGAACATTTTATTTATTTTTCATATATTAGATTTAATAATAAACATACGATTATATTTGGAAGTGTAATTTCTGTAAGTTCTAATTTTTTAATCTCCTTGGCCTTATGCTGTAACTGGAAGCTCCATATAATTTTTTTTTTTAAATTATAATTCCACACCTAATCTAAATTTATTCGGTACTTCAACGAGACACGAAAATGCACTTTCGTGGTTGCAGACTCGGCTGAAAAACTTTCTTTCGGTTATTTCGGTTATGTGCCAGAGCTAAGACATGTAAATGTCAAAATCAAAGAATCCCGCCACTACTTAAAGAAGATGGTACTTTAGTCATATCAGTTTACGAAAACGCTTTATGTTATGCTGAGTATCTTACTATACATTCAAATTACACCAAGACATCATACCAGATATAAACGTACTGTTAATATGGTCAACGACTTTCGGTCAAGCTCTCTGCCAATGTTCCTGCCTGTTAAATCCTTTAGTTCAAGCAACAATTAAAAAATTACTATAAGGCAAAGCTCTTGGTGACGACCTTATTACCAACACAATATTGATAAACTCTCTCAAAAAAAAGTGTTTTCTTTTTAACTTTTATTTATAACGCTATGCTTCGACTTTCCTATTCCCCTCATCTAAAAAATAGCAGTAGTTATTGTCATACCTAAACCTTGAAAATCAAAGAACTTGGTCACGTTGGCTTATTTCGTGATGACGCACAAGCGTTTGATAGATTTGGCCCAGTGGTCTACTTTATAAACTGAAAAAATATTTCCAGTACTTTCAAGACAGAAAATGTATAGTCAGAATAATTTGTGCTTATTCACCTTGCTTTTCTAACACGTTACTAGCTACTTTTGTTGACGATACAGCTATATTAATTTGTCAAAAAAATAGAAGCGACGTGGCTCACTATTTACAACACGATAAACATCTGTGAAACATGGTTTAGGAATTGAAAAATAAAAATAAATCCAGTCACGTTACCTTTGCTCTCCGTCCTGAAACATGTCCTGCTGTAATACTCAAAAATACAGTTATCACTACTCCAATAGAGACCAAATATCTTTTTTAATACCAGACAAACGTCTAACCTGGGAATCTCACATCGAAAAATTATGAAAAAATCAAATATTATAGTATTGCATCTTTTCCGCCTGATTCTGAAATCCAATCTGCCCTCAAGACTAAATTACTCATATATAAGTCAATAATACGACCAATATGGGTTTATGGAATTCAAATGTGGGAACCTTCTAAGCCTTCAACTATAAGACCAATACATGCGTTCCCAAATGTATCACTACGAATGGTCTCAAATGCCCCTGAACAGTGAATACTGTTTATCATAAACCATGTTGTGTAAAACCACGTATAATGTTTTCGCCAGTACGATTATTATGTGTAGCATCTTAAAATTTGTAAACAATGTTAATATTATACTATAAATTATAAATACTTGTATGCTATATAAATAAATTGAAAACAAAAAAAGCTCGATAAAAGTGTAATATAACAAATTAGTATCGAAAAAAAAACTAGTACAAAGGGATCGGGGAATAGTGGTGACGAAGCGTAGTAGGGAAAGGGAGGTTACAGGTTTACAGGAATTTCTGAGAGTGACAAAATCACTTTCGAATAAACGCTTCGATGAAAAACAGTAGTTAGTATTCTTAAGCCAGTACAGTCCTAACCAAGCACAGTGTAAACCAGCAAAGTAAAAAACTATTAAAATGAGGTGCTACAAATAAAATTATACAAATAAGCAACAATGCGTTTATTTAAAAGTGATTTTATCCGAGAGAACTACCCACCCGCTCCCTTAACCTAACCCCTCAACGTTGGTATTAATTTTAATGTTTATTTAAAAATATACGCAACTTGAAAACTGACTGAATAGACCATCTTTGCAATTATAATTGGTTGGATAACAAACTGACTAATACAAAAAAAAAATTAAAATTGATAACAACATCTACAATTAATTATTAACGGATAACAAAATTAAATTGTAAATAAATATTTATAATTGGAATTGTGCTTATTTTTTTTGTTATTTTCTTAATAGGTATCTTGAAAAATGTTTATAATATAGAGAGCAACACCTAGTTTACATTGTGAATAGTTTACATTGTGAATAGTTTTCAAAATTTCAGTTTCAGGAATAGGTACACATAAAAAACAAAACAAAGAAAAATGTCTTCCTTTTTTGGTTTTTCCATGAGAGCTTTTTTGCTGTTCCATGCTCTTATTAAAGTTGGAAACACAAACATACATGTAGTTATAGATAAAACAAAGTCGAAAGATTTCATAAGCAATAATATTAAAAATGGTACTAATGATATTAAGAATATTTGGAATATTGGACAATTGTTTTATACAACGCTAATCAAAATCGTTGTTTTGCTAGCGAAATATTTCATCCGGGTATAGTGTTTTTTTATACACATGAACGTTCGGTTTTCTTACAAATAAAATTGCCTTCTGCGTCATACTTTAACAAAACTGTATCAATATAGTGTAAATGACATTTTTTAAATAATGTGTATTATAACCCTTTATATTTTATTCTACACATAATGTTATCCAAATAAATGAATTGTAAATGTTTTTAAAAACTACAGTCCAACTTTTACTATGATTTAATATAGGGACACGATAAATTTATAATTGGATGAACTAAATAAACAATTGGCCCTACTAAGTATTTACAGGAACAAATTTGTATTAAGCTATTTCAACAACAAGTTTACTGTACCCTCAGACATATAATAACCAAATATTAGTTGGGTCAAGTTTTTATTAAGTCAGTCCAACTAGAAATGTTTTGTACCCTTCTATTAACCATAGTTTTAGTTGGGCCAACTTTGTATTTTTGGAAAAGTTACTTATTTACTTTAAATTATAAAAATATCAAAAATATGCGAAGTATAGGCAGTTATTTTATACAACGCTAACCAAAATTGTTTTTTTGCTTGCGAAATTTTTTTTTGGCGTTAAGGTTTATCCACGTATATGTTTTTGCACAGAGGGATCGGGGAATAGTGGAGAAAGGGAGGTTACAGGTTTACAGGAATTTTTAAATCTGTGAGTGACAAAATCACTTTCGAATAACGCTTCGATGAAAAACAGTAGTTAGTATTTTCAAGCCAGTACAGTCCTAACCAAGCACAGTGTAAACCAGCAAAGTAAGAAAATATTAAACTGAGGTGTTGTGTATACAAATAAGCATCAAAGCGTTTTTTTAAAAGTGATTTTATCCGAGAGGACTTGTACAGTAGAGTATATGCATAATAGAATGATTGCATAGAGGCGATGCAGGAATTGTTATAAATTAAAGTGAATAAAATCACTAGGGTCACGATCAGTTTTATAGTTGGAAGAGCTAAATAAATAATTGGGCCAGCTAAATGTTTACAGGAACAATTTTGTATAAAGTTATTTCAACTACAAATTTACTGTAACCGTAATCTCTATAATAGCCAAACTTTTAGTTAGACTAAGTATTTACTAAGCCAGTCCAACTAGAAATGTTTTGTACCTTAAATTAACCATAGTCTTAGTTTGACCAACTTTGTATTTTTGCAAGAGTTACCTACTGTTTTACTTTAATTTATAGAGATTATAAGGTACTTATTGTGCCCAACATATTTTGTTATTTGAACGGGTCTTTATAAGAAACTTATTTATCAATAAATTTCTGATATAAATCTCTGTATACTAATATATCTAACATTTTGACTTATTTGGTACTAATGGTATTAGGAATATTTGGAATATTGGACAATTGTTTTATACAACACTAATGAAAATCGTTGTTTTGCTAGCGAAATATTTCATCCGGGTATAGTGTTTTTTAAAAACATGAACGTTCTATTATTTTACATATAGCATTGCCTCTTGCGTCATAGTTTAATAAAACTGTATCAATATAGTATAAATTACATTTTTAAAATAATGTATATTATATCCCAGTGTATTTTATTCTACACATCCAAATTAATTAATTGTAAATGTTTTTAAAAAGAACGGTCCTACTTTTACTATGGTTTAATATAGAGACATGACAAATACCTAATTGGGGGAACTGAATAAATAATTGGCCAACTAAATGTTTACAAGAACAAATTTTTATTTAGTTATTTCGTTTACAAATTTTGTTTTTTTTCTATTCCCTATAATAGCCAAACTTTTAGTTGGACCTTGTTTTTATTAAGCCAGTCCAACTAAAAATGTTTTGTACCCTTACATTAACCATAATTTTAGTTCGACCAACATTGTATTTTTGGAAGAGTTACTAATTTACTTATTATTATAGCGATCACACGGTAAATCTTGTGCCCAATATATTAATTTGTGAGACTTATATTTTGTTAAGGTTCGAATTCTTAGCTGATACCCAGGTTTGAACTCCATATGTCCATAGCACGGCTTAAGTAAGAGTTTATAAATGGTCAGTTTTGTGTGAAGGGGCAACTTCGATTTAGAATGAAGAAACCTTCTCAGAATGTTAAGACGTAAGTTTAGTTTAATTTTAATGGAGTGTATATTAAGTGGTGTGCCCAGTTTAGTTTTTTATCAAAGTGTACCCCAAGGTATTTGATAGTATTTGATGAGGGTATTTGAACATCGTTTAGAGTAACGTGAGGGCAGATTCCTTGTTTGAGAGTGAATGTAATATGGCAGGATTTAGTTTCATTAATTTTGATTTTCCAATCATTGTACCAGGTTTGAAGACTATTGAGGTGTGATTGCAAGTAATGAGAAGCAATTTGGGGTCATTATGAACAGAAAGGATTGCTTTATCGTCGTCAAATTCTGCTACGGTTATGTTTAGATGGGTAGGTTGATCAGATGTAAATATGTTGAAGAGAAGAGGAGCAGAAATAGCACCTTGAGGTACCCCTGCTTTTATTTTAGATATGGTTGAAAGAGTTGTGCGGTAACGTACTGTAAATTATCGTTCATCAAGGTAAGATTGAAAGAGTAAGTAGTAGCATGGAGGTAGAATCTATGTTTTCGGGAGTTTTTAGTCTTATGCTTAGTTTAGTGGTATTAGTTATACGTCCTGAAACTTTCCCCAGTTAGTGGTTCTGTTTGCTAGAGTGGGAGTGGTGGAGGAGGTGTAGAGTTTAGGGTTAAAAGAACAGAAGAGTGATCTGAACATAAGTCATTACAATTTTCAATATGATGAAATAGATTGTTTGGACTTTTTGTAACGAAGATATCAAGGATGTCTGGACGTTTCCTCGGAGAGGTGGGCCAGTAGGTCGGATCGGAGGAAGCAAATGTTTTGTAGTGTTCAGAGGAGGTGAGCTAAAAGCGGTTTCTACCACGGGGGTTGCTTGTTCTGCAGCCCCAATTAGTATGTTTTGCATTTATGTCGCCTCCTACTATACATTTGTTACCAAGAGAGTTAAAATATTGTTTGAATTGGTCGGTTGTTATTTGATGTTTAGGTGGACAGTAAGTAGCTGCTATTGTTATTGGGGTATGATTTAAAGTTATGTTTATTTCACAGGATTGTAAGTAATCTTTGCTGTAACTGGGTAGGGAGTAAAATTTTAAATGTGAGTGGACGAGGATTGCGGAACCTGCACATGCAGTGTTGTCGGGGTGATGGGATGTAATAAGGTGATAATCGGGGATATTTAACTTTGTTCTGGAGGTTAAGTGGGACTCAGATATAAGAGCTATATCAACTCTTTTTCGTGCAGTACCGCGGTTAATTCATTTGTGTGATTCAGGATTCTGTTGGGATTCCAGAGAAGGATTACAATGGAGTTTGATGTAAAAGTATTATTTGGCATTATTGTTTTCAATAAGGCGTGTGAGAACTGTTGTAAGGAGAGTTATGAGTGGATTTATTATTGATTTGAAGTCTGATATGAAGTTGTTCAATGTTAAGAAGAAGTCTATTGGTTGTTTTTCATTGAGAGGGAGAGGGTTTTGATTTTTGTCGGAATTGGCCTAAGCGTACGAGTATTTGGGCTGGTTATTTGAATACTGGGGCGTTTCAGTTGTCGTCAGTGGATCGGTTTGGGATTTAATATGGTTTACAAATACAGGGGGGTGTTTTGAAGATGACTGGCGGTTCCGTTGTAGCTGCTTGTGAATTAGGCAGCCTCTATAGTTGGCAGGATGTTGTCCTTGGCACAGTGCACATGTTGGTGGTGTATCGATTGGTTTGGTGCAATATTTTGAACGATTGATTTGACCACAGCGGACGCAGCGTGGGGCATAGTGGCAGTAAGAGTGAGTAGAGCCGTATTTCTAACAGTTTTGACACTGGACTAGGTCGCGGCGTTTGTGTGGCTCTTCAACTTTTATTTTAGTGTGAAGTATAGATGAGATGTCGAAAATCGATTGATAATTATCAACTTTTTCCAAGTCGACCAAGAAGAGATGTAAAGGTGTTTTTGTCTGTCGTTGAAGTACATTGACAACTTGTAATACAGAAAAATTGAAATTTTCTTACTCAGATTTTATTTCACTACACGGAGTTGAAGGATGGAGATAACGTACAACAACTCTAAATGGCTTTTCGGTTTTCATTTGGTACGTGTGGTACTCGGCGCCTTCGCTTTTTAAGAGTCAAATAATTGTTCGATATGAGTCGGGAGTTTTTGTTTGCAGTTTTAAACTATTAATGGACGATTTACATGAGTAATTTTCGGGGCCAAATTGCGCATTGAACTCATTAATAAGGTCCAAGTAGTTAAGTACACCTTTGATGAAGATTGGCGGTGGAAGAGGTATCGGCGCGTTATTATCGTTGTTGTTTATATTATTTCGCGTTACATTAATTTGGTTATCAGGTACAAACATTTCATCTGCTGTATGAAGAGGTGAGGAGCGGTTGGATGATACGAATAATTTTGATTTTTTTTTAGTTAAAGGTTATTTCGGTGAGAGGGACGATGTAGAAAGCGGTCTCTTTGATTGTTTTTGGTTTGGGTGTTTGCCACTCGATTTCTTAACATTATTTATTATTTGATTATTGCGTATAACAATAGGCGATACGGTTTTGTCGTTTTTCTGCTCGTGCGATTAGGCATCGTTATCGACTACCTGAGTCGATACAACTGGGAAGTGCCAGCCGCCCGGCACTGGTGTTATTTGATAATGTAGTTAGAACGCCGCCCGTTTTTAATTAAAATGTGTAATATTATGCTCATCAGTTGACGCACAAGACTAGCAGGTTGATTTTGATTTCACTGTATTTTTGACGGTAGGAAGATCTATGTAATGCTGTCAAATTCTTTAGAACGTCTTGTTTTCTTACAAATAACATTTCCTTCTGCTTCATACTTTAACAAAACTGTATCAATATAATGAAAATTACATTTGTTATACAATGTATATTATATCCCTTTATAATTTATACTACACATAATGTTATCCAACTAAATTGATTGTAAAAGTTTTTAAAAACAATGCTCCAACTTTTACAATGGTTTAATATAGGGACACGATAAATTTACAATTGGATGAACTAAATAAACAATAAATTGGCCCAACTAAATATTTACAAGAACATAATTTTATTTAGTTCTAAGTTTATTTTGCTCCAAATTAATTAATTGTAAATGTTTTTGAAAACAACGGTCCTACTTTTATTATGGTTCAATATAGGGACACGATCAATTTCTAGTTGGAAGAACTAAATAATGATTTGGCACAACTAAATATTTACAGGAACAATTTTTTATTGAGTTATTTTGTTTACACATTTTTGTTATACGCTAATCCCTATAATAGCAAAACTTTAGTTGGAACCAGTTTTTATTGGGCCAGTCCAACTAGAAATGTTTTGTACCCTTCTATTAACCATAGTTTTAGTTGGACCAACTTTGTATTTTTAAAAAAATTACTAGTTTACTTATTTTTATAGCGATCACATGGTAAATCACGGTTTCTTTATAAGAAATTGTTTTATCAATAATTTTCTAATTTAATGCTCTGTATAATAATATATTTAACATTTAACTTATTTGGTACTAATAATATTTAGAATATTGGACAATTATTTTTAACAACGCTAACCAAAAATTGTTTTTTTGCTTGCAAAATATTTATTTGGCGCCAGTGTTTTTTTGTGCACATGAACGTTCTAATTTCATACACATCACATTGCCTTTTGCGTCATACTTTAATAAAACTGTATCAATATAGTATAAATAACATTTTTTAAATAATTTATATTATATCCCTTTATAATTTATTTCACACATGTGTTCCAAATTAATAAATTGCAAATGTAAAAAAAAAAAAATTAACAGTTAAAATTAGTTAAATAAAAATAGTTTCTTATCCTAATTGAATTATTTGTTTAGGCTCAACATATTATAGTATACATTATATACTTTTACTATTGAATTATAGACCACGTTGCTATACAGAAAATTATACATAGATGGGCAGACTTAAACTATGGAATAAAAAAGGGACATGACAAATACCTAATTGGGGGAACTGAATAAATAATTTCGCCAACTAAATGTTTACAGGAATAACTTTTTATTTAGTTATTTCGTTTACAAATTTTTTTTTACCCCTTATCCCTATAATAACCAAACTTTTTGTTGGACCAAGTTTTTATTAAGCCAGGCCCACTAGAAATGTTTTGTACCCTTATAATAACCATAAGTTTATTTGGACCAACTTTTTCTTTTTGGAAGAGTTACTGATTTACATAAATTTATAGCGATCACACTGTAAATCTTGTGCCCAATATAGTTTGTTATTTGAAGGGGTTTCTTTATAAGAAACTTATTTATCAATAATTTTCTGATTTAATAAACTGGATAATAATATAATTTTAATTTTTAATTATTTGGTACAAATATTATTAGGAATATTTGGAAAATAAGTGCTTCAACAACTGCCTCTGTACTGATTGTTTTTATTTTCAATGCACTGTTTGTTTTTGTTTTTTGCGGCATCGTTTGTTTTTGGATTTTATCGAACATTTTTTTTTCCTCTGACTCCACTCTTATATTGAACCACCTTTTAATTCAATTTCACATTCTTCTTCTTGGAATTCTTCTCCTAACGGAGGTTTAAAATCATCATATTAATCTGGATTTTCTATTGGGCTGCCTTGAATATTTGGTTATTGTTGATATCAAACCATTGCCTCAGATTTTGCATCCATGATGATTTTTACTAGGAATAATTAATAATGTGGTGGGTCTTCCGTCTCCTTTCACATCGCAGTGATGCAACCATACCGTTGTACTCAGCTCTGCTTGCATTTCTTCAAAACTAAGCTGTTCCAATGTCATTCATTTTCCGCCTTAGCTCGATACTGATGTAGCTGCTACCCTATACTTGCTAACTTGTATTAGGCACTTGTTGTGTTTCATACCCACTTTAGTGATTTAAAAGAGTTAACACGGCACATTATCTGAGTTTGTAACTCCATGAATACTTTTTCTGTTTTATTATGAACTGGCATAGAATTTTTGGGTTGTTTATACTGTTGATAATTTTGTTCCTTAAATTATACCGACTGATTGTATTATTGACACATAAAAATAAAATATAATATTAGAATAACATTTAATAATAATTGAACATAATGACATTCTTTTACCATTTAAATTCAACAGTTATTTCAGTCTATTCAGGTTTTAGTATCGATGCGATAGTTGAGAAGGTATTGGTTTTGTCATGGTGTGTTTGCTTTACTTTGGTGGATCAAAAGTAGTAAAAGACAATTTCTTCTCGTTGCACTGAATAGGTTAGGTACAATTTTACGGCATTCCGATCATCCAATCATATCAATACAAAGTGGTTCTCAATTGACAGAAATCGTCGTAATGCTATAGCAGTTATGCCCACCAAAGTTTATATTAAGTCAGTCCTACTAGAGTTTTGTACCCTCATATTAACCATAGTTTTAGTTGGACCTACTTTGTATTTTTGCAAGAGTTACCTATTGTTTTACTTAAATTTAAAGCGATGATAAGGTACAAATTGTGCACAATTTTTTTTTGTTATTTGAACGGGTTTCTTTATAAGAAACTTATTCATCAATATTTTTCTGATTTAAACCTCTGTATAATACTATATCTAACATTTGGACTTATTTGGTACTAATAATATTAGGAATATTTGTAATATTGGACATTTATTTTTTATAACGCTAACCAAAAATGTTTTAGCTTCGATGCAAAGCGAGAAGGTATTGGTTTTACTCTGATGTGTGTTTTTTTTTATCTGTATACACTGTAACTTTTTTAATACTGGACCAATTCCTTCGAGTAGCAACTCTATAAAACGCAAATTTCATCTAGTTGGTACTTTGGGGGGTGTAAAAGTTGAAAAAGTTTAATTCTTCACAGACGAAAGTTGAAAAAACAAAAAAAAAACCGTTCGAGTTTTTAAATTAGAAATTTACTGGCTATAATTTCGAGAAAAAGAGTCGGATCGAGTTGAAATGTATAAGATATAATTATTTGGTATGCCCGCACACGTCAGTTGTGTCAAACTTAAACTATACCCATTTCCCACCCCCCAAGGGGGGGTACAATTTTTTTTGTTTTTCCGGGTTTTTAGCGGTAATTTTAAAAATTTTGGGTTGAAAATTTGGCAGTAGTTGGAACTCATATGTACTCATAACATATTAAACGGGAAAAAAATTCGGCACTATAGTTTTTCTTTAATTGCCGGGAAACTGTGTTTTCGCAGACTTCGTATATTTTTACAAAAACACCTAAAATCTTTAAAAAAAATTGATCAAATCATTAAAACAATTTTATATATATCTATGCAGAATGATACTATTAGGTTCTGTGCTCAAGTACCACTCTTGACTTAAAGTTTACACAAAGTTCATTTTTTTTTTTTTTTTACTTAAGTTCTTTCTGGCTGATTAAAATTGAGAACTGATAACAAATTCGTAATCACCGACCCCAAAAACATATAATTTGACCCCTTTTATAATGCCTTTTTCACAAAAATCCAGAAAAATGTTTTAGCTTCGATGCAAAGCGAGGTTTTACTCTGATGTGTGTTCAAAACCCGGTGTACCAGTTGTGAGAAACGAACAGACACTAAAAATTATCAGTTGGTAACGTCTATCCGTGTTAGATTAGGTTAGGGCCCAATGATCGGTATCATAATATTGTGTTTATTACATGATATCACAGGCGACTAAACCGTGTAACTGATTATAGTAGAAACTCGATTTATTGGGAAAAAAACCTATCCGTGTACTTATTAAGACACTTAATGATTCTGATACGACAAAACCACTGTCGTTATCTCGTTATTTTATAGCCTGCGTTATATAACCTTACCGAAGTGTAACTATGAGTGTATAATGTCCAACTACCTGCAAATAATGAAGAGGACTGTTGTTTTTTGGATTCAGATTAAATGTTGGTTTTTATGCAGTACACCGCCTCAACATGTATTTTTTATTACACAATTTTTTTAAAGGAAAACTAATGTTTTGTATATTGTTATACTGTTATTCATTTAAAGAGATTCACGCTTGATTGTTTGAATTGTCTAATATTAGATAATCTGATTCGTGCTAATTTTATTTTTTTAGTTTACCAACTTGTAGCTCTAATTTTGTATAAAATATTTCATTATTTTATTACTATGTACTATTACTATTAGGATAAATTTTAATAATAATTAAGTCATAAATGATAATATTTTATTTTATGACTAGATCAAATCTCGTGAACATCATGATACTGCTCCTATGCTATTATTAAAAAAACAAAATTTTTTAAATCTCCATAAAAGGTTATTGTTAAATAACAGGCAACAGCCGACCGCTAGTGGCTATACACGTTAGTAATATTTAACTAATAAGTAATATATGTAAGTAAAATTTATTGTTTTCTCCATCACAGTACCAGTATACGATTTATTTTAATTTAAATGTAAGAAAATCGATTTTTCTTTAGAAAATAACAAGCAATTAATATACAGGATGAGGCAGTAAAACGGCGATTTTCTAATGTATTTAAATGTTAAAACTCGTTTCACTATCCCACCCTTTACATTTTAAGTATCTATGAAAAGGTTTTTTTAGTTGCATTTTATTTTGTACATTGTCAATCTAGTAAAATAGAAGTATAATATAGCTTTGAAATAATATAATCTATGAAGTATAAATAGTTTATGTGAGATTGCTTTAATGGAAGTATATAATACATAAATATTAATTTTATTGAGAATAAGCGATTATAATTTAAACTATGGAGTACAAACGATTGGAACATGAATCGTCGACCATTCCAACAAAATATAACAAAACATTGTATATGTGTTATTTGGTCCACTAAGTTTTTGCAAAAAAAAAAAACCAGTACAGTGGGGTCGGTGCATAGTGGGGACGGAACATAGTTGGGTCGGGGCATATTGGGGATGGGGAGGTCACAGGTTTACAGGAATTTTTAAATCTGAAAGTGATAAAATCACTTTCGAAAAAACGCTTCGATGCAAATCGGTAGTTAGTATTTTCAAGCCAGTACAGTCCAAACCGAGCACAGTATAAACCAGCAAAGTTAGAAAGTTTTAAATGAAGGTTCTGTATTTACAAATGAGCATCAAAGCGTTAATTTGAAAGCGATTTTATTCAATTTTATCACTTTTATTTATAATAATTCTTGTAGACCTGTGACCTCTCCGTTTCCTCATTGCTTTGATTATATTATGCCAATACTCTACTGTACTAGTCCTTTCGGATAAAATCGCTTTCAAATTAACGCTTTGATGTTCATTTGTAAATACAGAACCTTCATTTAAAACTTTCTAACTTTGCTGGTTTATACTGTGCTTGGTTTGGACTGTACTGGCTTGAAAATACTAACTACCGATTTGCATCGAAGCGTTTTTTCGAAAGTGATTTTATCACTTTCAAATTTAAAAATGCCTGTAAACCTGTGACCTCCCCGTCACCACTATGCCCCGACCCAACTATGCTCCGTCCCCACTATGCACCGACCCCACTGTACTGGTTTTTTTTTTTGCTTGCGAAGTATATATTCGGCGCTAGTGTTTTTTTGTGCACATGAACGTTCTGTTGTTTTTACAAATAGCATTGCGTTTTGCGTCATACTTTAATAAAACTGTATAAATATATTATAAATTACATTTTTTAAATAACGTATATTATATCCCTTTATAATTTGTTCTATACAAAATGATATCCAAATTAATTAATTAAAAATGTTTTTAAAAAGAAAATTAAAAATAGAAAATATTTAAATAAAAAAGGATCCTTATCTTATTGAATTATTCGTTTAGGTTCAACATAAAGTATATAACATATATTTTTACTATCGATATGTAGACCACGTTACTACACAGAAAAAAATACATAGTTGGGCAGACTTAAACTGTGGAATTAAAAAGGGTCATTATAAATATTTAATTGAAAGAACTGAATAGATAATTGGGCCAACTAAATGTTTACAGGAACAAATTTTTATTTAGTTATTTCGTTTACAAGTTTTGTTTTAACCCCTAATCCTTATAATAGCTAAACATTTAGTTGGACCAAGTTTTTATTAGGCCAGTCCCACTAGAAAGGTTTTGTACCTTTATATTAACTATACATTTATGTAGACTATCTTTTGTTTTCGGAAGAGTTACTAATTTACTTAAATTTTTATTGATCACACTGTAAATCTTGTGCCTAATATATATTGTTGTTTGAAGGGGTTTCTTTATAAGAGACTTATTTTATTAAAAATTTTCTGATTTAATGCTCTGTATAATAATGTAATTAACGTTTTGACTTATTTGGCACTAATAATATTAAGAATATTGGACAATAATTTTTTACAACGCTAACCAAAAATTTTTTTTTTGCTTGCAAAATATTTATTCTACGCTAGTGTTTTTTAGACACATGGTTATTCTGTTTTTTTACAAATAACATTGCCTTTTGCGTCATACTTTAATAAAACTGTATCAATATAGTATACATTCAATTTTTTAAATAATTTATGTTATATCCCTTTATATTTTTTTTTACACATAATATAATCCAAATTAATTAATTGCAAAAGTTAAAAAAAAAAAATTAACAATTGAAATTATTTAAATAAAAATAGTTTCTTATCCTTATTGAATTATTTGTTTAGGTTCAACATATTAAAGTGTACATCATATACTTTTACTTTTGAATTATAGACCACGTTACAGGAGACACCACGGGGAGGTTGTCTTAGTTATCTCCCAAAAATGTGTTTTTTGGTCGATTTAAGGTCAAGTTTCGTCATGTTATTTGCCGATGAGCGGCTCCGTCGTTGTCATTTTAGTTATTTTATATTATTGTGTTGACAAAAATTCATCTGTCCTAATTTTGACACTCTTATAACTTCAAAAGTAACGAGATCACATAATATAAAAACAATGCAAAAATTAAAATAAAAAAAATTAATTAAATCCTATAGGCTATAAGTGGATCTCTTTAAAAAAATCGTCCTGTATTTCTATATTGGCGATAAAAGTTTCAAGAAAACTTCTGGGCCGCAACTCATACGTCCATCGAAAACTGCGGGCCGCAATTCACCGGTCTCCGACATCGTAAGCAACACCTCTGGCCGCAACTCACCTACAGCCTAAAAACCAACACTTAATCTGAGTCCAAAAAACAACAGTCCTCTTCATAATTTATGGGTAGTTGGAACTTATATACTCATAGTTGACCTTCGGTAGGTAATATAATGCGGGCGATAAAATAACGAGATAACGACAGTGATTTTGTCGTGTCAGAATCATTAAGTGTCTTAACTCATTTATCTACTATAATCAGTTACACGATTTAGTCGTCTATGATATCATGTAATAAATACAATATTATGATACCAACCATTGGGTCCTAACCTAACATAACACAGATCGACGTTACCAACTGATAGTTTTTAGTGTCTGTTCGTTTCTCACATCTGGTACACCGTGTTTTGAACACACATCAGAGTAAAACCAATACCTTCTCGCTTTGCATCGAAGCTAAAACATTTTTCTGGATTTTTGTGTAAAAGACATCAAAAGTGGTCAAATTGTATGTTTTTTGGGTCGGTGATTTCGAATTTAATATCAGCTCTCAATTTTAATCAGCCAGAAAGAACTTAAGTAAAAAAAAAAAAAATTGAATTTGTGTAAACTTAAAGTCAAAAGTGGTATTTGAGCACAAAACTTAATAGCATCATTCTGCATAGATAAACATAAAATTGTTTTAATGATTTGATAAATTTTTTTTAAAGATTTTAGGTGTTTTTGTTAAAATATACGCAATCTGCGAAAACACAGTTTTCCGGCAATTAAAAAAAAACTGCAGTGCCGAAATTTTTTTCCGTTTAATATGCTATGAATACATATGAGTTCTAATTACTGACAAATTTTCAACTTAAGGGTCTTAAACTTACGGCTAAAAAACTAAAAAAAACTTGAACCCCCTCTAAAAGAATTGGGAAATGGGTTTAATTTAAATTTGATACAACTGACGTGCGCGGGCATACCAAATAAATATTTCTTATAAATTTCAAATCGATCCGAATCTTTTTCTTGAAATTATAGCCAATAAAAGTTCCAAGTTAAAAACTCGTACGGTTTTTTTTTTGTTTTTTCAAATTTCGTTTGTGAAGAAGTAAACTTTTTCAACTTTTACCCCCCCTCCCCCCAAAGTAGCAACTTTATGAAATTTGTGATTTATAGAGTTGCTATTCGACGGAATTGGTCCATTATTAAAAAAGTTACAGTGTATACAGATAAAAAAAAAACACACATCAGAATAAAACCAATACCTTCTCGCTTTGCATCGAAGCTAAAACCAGTACAAAGGGATCGGGGACTAGTGGGGACGAAGCGTAGTGGGGTCGGGGCATAGTGGGGACAAGGAAGTTACAGGTTTACAGGAATTTTTAAATCTGAGATTGACAAAATTACTTTCGAATAAACGCTTCGATGATAAACAGTAGTTAGTATTTTCAAGCCAGTACAGTCCTAACCAAGCACAGTGTAAACCAGCAAAGTAAGAAATTATTAAATTGAGGTGCTACAAATAAGCATCACTGCGTTTATTTAAAAGTGATTTTATCCGAGAGAACTTGTACAGTAGAGTATATGTATAATATAATGAATGCATCGAGGCGAAGGAGAGCTCTACAGGAATTGTTATAAATTAAAGTGAATAAAATCACTAGGGACACGATAAATTTCTAGTTGGAAGAGCTAAATAAATAATTGGACCAACTAAATGTTTACAAGAACAAATTTGTATGAAGTTATTTCAACTACAAATATACTGTAACCGTAATCCCTATAATAGCCAAACTTTTAGTTAGAGTAAGTGTTTATTAAGCCAGTCTAACTAGAAATTATTTGTACCTTAAATTAACCATAGTCTTAGTTCGATCAACTTTGTTTTTTTGCAAGAGTTACCTACTGTTTTACTTAAATTTATAGCGATGATAAGGTACAAATTGTGCACAATATATTTTGTTATTTGAACGGGTTTCTTTATAAGAAACTAATTCTTTAATATTTTTCTGATTTAAACCTCTGTATAATACTATATCTAACATTTTGACTTATTTGGTACTAATAATATTAGGAATATTTGGAATATTGGACAATTATTTTTTATAACGCTAACCAAAAATGTTTTTTTGTTTGAAAAATATTTATTCGGCGCTAGTGTTTATAGAAACATGAACGTTCTGTTATTTTACAAATAACATTGCCTTTTGCGTCATATTTGAATAAAACTGTATAAATATAGTATAAATTACATTTGTCAAATAATGTATTATATATTCATTTAGTATATACATTTACTATATTTTTAATTTTTATGTTTATTGAATTATTTGTTTAGGTTCAACATTTAGTATATATCATAAATTTTTACTATTGATTTGTGTACCACGTTCCTACACAGAAAAATATACATAGTGTGGCAGACAAAAACTAATTCGAATATTTTTAAAAAGAACTTATTGAGAATACTAACATTCATTTCAAAAATATGTAAACTTTTTGGGTGTGTTTCTTGATTGTAAAAGGGATTTAGTGATGTTTTTCAAACTTTTGCCCACTTATGTACATTTTAGGTTAGATTTCTGAAAAAGAGTTCATACACGTATCAAAGCTCTGTACAATAATATATATTTAACATTTTAAACTATTTGGTACTAATAATATTAGGAATATTTGGAATATTGGACAATTATTTTTAACAACGCTAACCAAAATGGTTTTTTTGCTAGCGAAATATTTCATCCGGCTATAATAAATGAATAAAACTGTATCAATATAGTGTAAATTACATTTTTTAAGCAATTTGTATTATATCCCTTTATATCTATTTCTACACATAATGTTATCCAAATTAATTAATTCTAAATGTTTTTAAAAACAACGGCCCTACTATGGTTTAATTTAGGGACACGATAAATTTCTTGTTAGAAAAACTAAATAATGGTTTGGTCCAACTAATTATTACAGGAACAAATTTTTAATTAGTTATTTCGTTTACGAATTTTGTTTTATCCATTATCCCTATAAAAGCCAAACTTTAGTTGGACCCAGTTTTTATTAAGCCAGTCCAACTAGAAATGTTTTGTACCCTTCTATTTACCATAGTTTTAGTTGGACCAACTTTGTATTTTTGAAAGAGTTACTAGTTCACTTATTTTTATAGCGATCACACGATAAATCTTGTGCCCATTATATTTTGTTATTTGAAAGGGTTTCTTTATAAGAAACTTATTCATCAATAATTTTCTGATTTAAACCTCTGTATCAAAATTTTTTTTTTGCTTGCAAAATATTTATTCTACGCTAGTGTTTTTTAGACACATGGTTATTCTGTTTTTTTTACAAATAACATTGCCTTTTGCGCCATACTTTAATAAAATTGGTTCTATATAATATAAATTACATTTTTTATATAATGTATATTATATGCCTTTATATTTTTTTCTACACATTATGTGATCCAAAATTAATTAATTGTAAATTAAAAAAAAAAAAAAAATTAACAAATTTTTTAAAAAAAAATAGTTTCTTATCCTTATTGAATTATTTGTATAGGTTCAATATATAGTATACATTATTTATTTTTACTATTGAATTGTAGACCAGGTCCCTACACAGAAAAATGTACATAGTGTGGCATAATTAAACCGTGGAAAAAAACGCAACATGATAAATATCTTTTTGGAGGAACTGAATAAATAATTTGGCCAAATAAATGTTTATAAACATTAAAAAATTGTATTTAATTATTTCAACCACAAATTTACTGTACCCTTAATCCATATAGGAAATAACCGTATTTTAGTTGGATCAAGTTTTTATTAAATCAGTCCCACTAGAAGTGTTTTGTTCATTACTTGTTTAAACCATAATATTGAACATAATTTTGTAAATAATGTAAAGGCCCCTGTCGGTAAAACCCAAATAATACACCCTATTGTACATAATCCCAACATGCATTAATCACACGCGAAAATAACTCAACAATCTTACTATAATAACAATACTCAAACCCAAAATACAACTAATGCTGACAAAGATTTTACTAAAAATCTTTCTTCATTTCGGTCTGGTCTCAAATCATCAATCAACTATATAATATATTTGTTAACAACAGTAATAATTAAAATTGTTTCAAAAGATGTCTAATGATTGAATCTTAATAAAACTTCACTTAAAAATCTTCTTTAGAATGCTAATGGACTTCAATAACATAAAAATGAACTTTGAACGAATTACTGAGAACTGAACGATCCGGATAGTTAACTAGGTATGAAAAATTATTGTACGTGTTGGGCTAGTTTTAAACCTTTACGCATATTATCGCGAATGTGTATAATGAATAAAATTGAATACAATATTGCTGTACCGTTTCTGTGTAAACCATATCAATACTATCTACGGTAACCACATAATGTCTAATTGAACTTGTATTAGGCACTTGTTGTGTTTCATACCCACTTTAGTGAGTTAACATAGTTAACACAGCACATTATCTGAGTTTGTAAATCTATGAATACCTATTCTGTTTTATTATGCATTGTTATAGCGTTTTTGGGTTGTGTATACTGTTAATAATTTTGTACCTTAAATTATACCGACTGATTGTATTATTGACAGAATAACATTTAATAATAATTGAACATAATGACATTCTTTTACCATTTAAATTCAACAGTTATTTCAGTCTATTTAGTTTTTAGTATCGACGCGGTAGTTGAGAAGGTATAGGTTTTGTCATGGTGTGTTGGCTTTACTTTGGTGGATCAAAAGTAGTAAAAGACAATTTCTTCTTGTTGCACTGAATAGGTTAGGTACAATTTTACGGCATTTCAATCATCCAACCATATCAATACAAAGTGGTTCTCAATTGACAGAAATTGTCGTAATGCTATAGCAGTTATGCCCACCAAAGTTTATATTAAGCCAGTCCTACTAGAGTTTTGTACCCTCATATTAACCATAGTTTTAGTTGGACCAACTTTGTATTTTTGCAAGAGTTACCTATTGTTTTACTTAAATTTATAGCGATGATAAGGTACAAATTGTGCCCAATATATTTTGTTATTTGAACGAGTTTCTTTATAAGAAACTTATTCATCAATAATTTTGTGATTTAATGCTCTGTATAATATATCTAACATTTTGACTTATTTGGTACTAATAATGTTAGAAATATTTGGAATATTAGACAATAATTTTATACAACGCTAACCAAAATTGTTTTTATGTTCGCGAAATATTTATTCGGCGCTATTGTTTTTTTAACGTTCTGTTTTCTTACAAATAACATTGCATTTTGCGCCATACTTTAAGAAAACTGTTTCTATAAAGTTTAAATAACATTTGTCAAATAATATATATTATATTCATTTAAATTTTTATCGACACACAATAGTTACCAAATTAATTAATTGAAAATGACTTTAAAAGAGAAAACTAAAAATTAAATATATAAAAAGAATAAAGATGTTTTTCCTTATTGAATTTTTTGTTTAGGTTCAACATAATAAAGTATACATCATATACTTTTACTATTGAATTATAGACCACGTTCCTATACAGAAAAATATACATAGTTGGGCAAACTTAAACTGTGGAAAAAAATTAAGGAGCATCTTAAAATTTGTAAACAATGTTAATATTATACTATAAATTATAAATACTTGTATGCTATATAAATATATTGAAAACAAAAAAAGCTCGATAAAAGTGTAATACAACAAATTAATATCGAAAAAAAAAACCAGTACAAAGGGATCGGGGAATAGTGGTGACGAAGCGTAGTGGGGAAAGGGAGGTTACTGGTTTAGAGGAATTTCTGAGAGTGACAAAATCACTTTCGAATAAACGCTTCGATGAAAAACAGTAGTTAGTATTTTCAAGCCAGTACAGTCCTAACCAAGCACAGTGTAAACCAGCAAAGCAAGAAAGTATTAAATTGAGGTGCTACAAATAATATTATACAAAAAAGCATCAATGCGTTTATTTAAAAGTGATTTTAACCGAGAGAACTTGTACAGTAGAGTATATGATTGATAGAATGAATGCATCGAGGCGATGGAGAGCTATACAGGAATTGTTATAAATTAAAGTTAATAAAATCACTAGGGCCACGATAAATTTTATAGTTGGAAGAGCTAAATGAATAATTGGGTCATCTAAATGTTTACAGGAACAAATTTATAGTGAAAGTTATTTCAACTATAAATCTACTGTAACCGTAATCCCTATAATAGCCAAACTTTTAGTTGGACTAAGTGATTATTAAGCCAGTTCAACTAGAAATGTTTTGTACCTTAAATTAACCATAGTCTTAACCATATTAATAATTATTAATAATTATTAATTAACCATAAAACTGTATCAATATAGATAAATTACATTTTTAAAATAATGTATATTATATCCCAGTTTATTTTATTCTACACATAATGTTATCCAAATTAATTAATTGTAATTGTTTTTAAAAAGAACGGTCCTACTTTTACTATGGCTTAATATAGGGACACGATAAATTTCTAGTTGGAAGAACTAAATAATAAGTTGGCCCAACTAAATATTTACAGAAATAAATTATTATTGACATATATCTAACATTTTGACTTATTTTGTACTTATTTGGTTATATTATTATATTATGGATGTTTGGAATATTGGACAATAATTTTTTACAACGCTAACCAAAAATTGTTTTTTTGCTTGCAAAATATTTATTTGGCGCTAGTGTTTTTTTGTGCACATGAACGTTCTGATTTTTTACACATAACATTGCCTTTTGCGTCATACTTTAATAAAACTGTATCAATATAGTATAAATAACATTTTTTAAATAATTTATATAATATCCCTTTATAATTTATTTCACACACAATGTGTTCCAAATTAATTAATTGCAAATGTAAAAAAAAAAAAAAATTAACAATTAAAATTAGTTAAATAAAAATAGTTTCTTATCCTTATTGAATTATTTGTTTAGGCTCAACATATTATAGTTTACATCATATACTTTTACTATTGAATTATAGACCACGTTCCTATACAGAAAAATATACATAGATGGAAAGACTTAAACTATGGAATAAAAAAGGGACATGACAAATACCTAATTGGGGGAACTGAATAAATAATTTCGCCAACTAAATGTTTACAGGAATAACTTTTTATTTAGTTATTTCGTTTACAAATTTTTTTTTACCCCTTATCCCTATAATAACCAAACTTTTTGTTGGACCAAGTTTTTATTAAGCCAGGCCCACTAGAAATGTTTTGTACCCTTATAATAACCATAAGTTTATTTTTGGCAACTTTTTCTTTTTGGAAGAGTTACTGATTTACTTAAATTTATAGCGATCACACTGTAAATCTTGTGCCAATATAGTTTGTTATTTGAAGGGGTTTCTTTATAAGAAACTTATTTATCAATAATTTTCTGATTTAATTCACTGGATAATAATATAATTTTAGTTTTTTAATTTTTGGTACAAATAATATTAGGAATATTTGGAAAATAAGTGCTTCAACAACTGCCTCTGTACTGATTGTTTTTATTTTCAACGCACTGTTTGTTTTTGTTTTTAGCGGCATCGTTTGTTTTTGGATTTTATCGAACATTTCTTTTTCTTCCGACTCCACTCTTATATTGAACCACCTTTTCTTTCCACTGATTTCAAAAATTACACAGATTTTACAGTTTCCTCAAATTTTACAAAAAGAATTGTATTACCTTCCATCTTAAACAAATAAACAATCAAAGACTTTTTTATGATTGTTCATGAGCGTCTTTAAAAATTGAACACAATATTGCTGTTCCGTTTCTATGTAAACCATATCAATACTATCTACGGTAACCACATAATGTCTGATTGAACTTGTATTAGGCACTTGTTGTGTTTCATACCCACTTAAGTGATTTAAAAGAGTTAACACGGCACATCAATATAGTATAAATTACAGTTTTATAATAATGTATATTATATCCCTTTATATTTTATTCGACAGATGATGTTATCCAAATGAATTAATTGTAAATGTTTTTAAATACAAAGGTCTTACTTTTACTATGGTTTGATATAGGGACACGATAAATTTCTAGTTGGAATAACTAAATAATGAATTGGCCCAACAAAATATTTACAGAAACAAATTTTTATTTAGTTATTTCGTTCACAAGTTTTGTTTTACCCCTAATCCTTATAATAGCTAAAAATTTAGTTGGACCAAGTTTTTATTAGGCCAGTCCCACTAGAAAGGTTTTGTACCCTTATATTAACCATACATTTATGTGGACTAACTTTTTTTTTCGGAAGAGTTACTGATTTACTTAAATTTTTATTGATCACACTGTAAATCATGTGCCTAATATATTTTGTTGTTTGAAGGGGTTTCTTTATAGGAAAATTATTTTATTAAAAATTTTCTGATTTAATGCTCTGTATAATAATGTACTTAACGTTTTGACTTATTTGGCACTAATAATGTTAGGAATATTGGACAATTATTTTTTACAACGATAACCAAAATCGTTTTTTTGCTATCAAAATATTTATTCGGCGCTAGTGTTTTTTTATACACATGATCGTTCAGTTTTCTTACAAATAACATTGCCTTTTGCGTCATACTTTAATAAAACTGTATCAATATAGTATACATTAAATTTTTTAAATAATTTATATTATATCCCTTTATATTTTATTTTACACATAATGTAATCCAAATTAATTAAATTGCAAAAGTTAAAAAAAAATTAACAATTGAAATTATTTTAATAAAAATAGTTTCTTATCCTTATTGAATTATTTGTTTAGGTTCAACATACTAAAGTATACATCATATACTTTTACTTTTGAATTATAGAACACGTTACAGGAGACACCACGGGGAGGTGGTCTTAGTTATCTCCCAAAAATGTGTTTTTTGGTCAATTTAAGGTCAAGTTTCGTCATGTTATTTGCCGATGAGCGGTTCCTTCGTTGTCATTTTAGTTGTTTTATATTATTGAGTTGACAAAAATTCATCTGTCCTAATTTTGACACTCTTATAACTTCAAAAGTAACGAGATCACATAATATAAAAACAATGCAAAAATTAAAATAAAAAAAATTAATTAAATCCTATAGGCTATAAGACGTTGAGTGGATCTCTTTAAAAAAATCGTCCTGTATTTCTAAATTGGCGATAAAAGTTTCAAGAAAACTTCTGGGCCGCAACTCATACGTCCATCGAAAACTGCGGGCCGCAATTCACCGGTCTCCGACATCCTAAACCACACCTCGGGCCGCAACTCACCTACAGCCTAAAAACCAACACTTAATCTGACTCCAAAAAACCACAGTCCTCTTCATAATTTGCAGGTAGTTGGACCTTATACACTCATAGTTGACCGTGTTACACCGATGGTACACCGTGTTTTGAACACACATCAGAGTAAAACCAATACCTTCTCGCTTTGCATCGAAGCTAAAACATTTTTCTGGATTTTTGTGTAAAAGACATCAAAAGTGGTCAAATTGTATGTTTTTTGAGTCGGTGATTTCGAATTTAATATCAGCTCTCAATTTTAATCAGCCAGAAAGAACTTAAGTAAAAAAAAAAAAAAATAGAATTTGTGTAAACTTAAAGTCAAAAGTGGTATTTGAGCACAAAACTTAATAGTATCATTCTGCATAGATATACATAAAATTGTTTTAATGATTAGATCAATTTTTTTTAAAGATTTTAGGTGTTTTTGTTAAAATATACGCAATCTGCGAAAACACAGTTTTCCGGCAATTAAAAAAAAACTGTAGTGCCGAAATTTTTTTCCGTTTAATATGTTATGAATACATATGAGTTCTAACTACTGACAAATTTTCAACTTGAGGGTCTTAAATTACGGCTAAAAAACTAAAAAAAATAAAAAAACTTGAACCCCTCTAGGGGGTTGGGAAATGGATTTAATTTAAATTTGATACAACTGACGTGCGCGGGCATACCAAATAAATATTTCTTATAAATTTCAACTCGATCCGAATCTTTTTCTTGAAATTATAGCCAGTATTTATGGATTTGCTATTCGAAGGAATTGATCCATTGTTAAAAAAGTTGTAGTGTATACAGATAAAAAAAAAACACACATCAGAGTAAAACCAATATCTTCTCGCTTTGCATCGAAGCTAAAACCAGTACAAAGGGATCGGGGACTAGTGGGGACGAAGCGTAGTAATTAACAATAATTTTATACAACACTAACCAAAATCGTTTTTTTGTTTGAAAAATATTTATTCGGCGCTAGTGTTTTTTAGAAACATGAACGTTCTGTTATTTTACAAATAACATTGCCTTTTGCGTCATATTTGAATAAAACTGTATAAATATAGTATAAATTACATTTGTCAAATAATGTATTATATATTCATTTAGTATATACATTTACTATATTTTTCAGTTTTTATGTTTATTGAATTATTTGTTTAGGTTCAACATATAGTATATATCATATATTTTTACTATTGATTTGTATACCACGTTCCTACACAGAAAAATATACATAGTGTGGCAGACAAAAACTAATTCGAATATTTTTAAAAAAAACTTATTGAGAATACTAACATTCATATCAAAAATATGTAAACTTTTTGGGTGTTTTTCTTGATTGTAAAAGGGATTTAGTGATGTTTTTCAAACTTTTGCCCACTTATGTACATTTTAGGTTAGATTTCTGAAAAAGAGTTCATACACGTATCAAACTTCTGTACAATAATATATATTTAACATTTTAAATTATTTGGTACTAATAATATTAGGAATATTTGGAATATTGGACAATTATTTTTAACAACGCTAACCAAAATGGTTTTTTTGCTAGCGAAATATTTCATCCGGCTATAATAAATTAATAAAACTGTATCAATATAGTGTAAATTACATTTCTTAAATAATTTGTATTATATCCCTTTATATCTATTTCTACACATAATGTTATCCAAATTAATTAATTGTAAATGTTTTTAAAAACAACGGCCCTACTATGGTTTAATTTAGGGACACGATAAATTTCTTGTTAGAAAAACTAAATAATGGTTTGGTCCAACTAATTATTACAGGAACAAATTTTTAATTAGTTATTTCGTTTACGAATTTTGTTTTACCCATTATCGTTATAATAGCCAAACTTTAGTTGGACCCAGTTTTTATTAAGCCAGTCCAACTAGAAATGTTTTGTACCCTTCTATTAACCATAGTTTTAGTTGGACCAACTTTGTATTTTTAAAAGAGTTACTAGTTTACCTATTTTTATAGCGATCACACGGTAAACCTTGTGCCCATTATATTTTGTTATTTGAACGGGGTTCTTTATAAGTAACTTATTCATCAATAATTTTCTGATTTAAACCTCTGTATCAAATTTGTTTTTTTACTTGCAAAATATTTATTCTACGCTAGTGTTTTTTAGACACATGGTTATTCTGTTTTTTTACAAATAACATTGCCTTTGCGCCATACTTTAATAAAATTGGTTTTATATAATATAAATTACATTTTTTATATAATGTATATTATATCCCTTTATATTTTTTCTACACATAATGTGATCCAAAATTAACTAATTGTAAATTAAAAAAAAAAAAAAAAATTAACAAATTTTTAAAATAAAAAGAGTTTCTTATCCTTATTGAATTATTTGTGTAGGTTCATTATGAAGTATACATTATATATTATTACTATTGAATTGTAGACCAGGTCCCTACATAGAAAAATGTATATAGTGTGGCATAATTAATCCGAAAAAAAAAGGAACATGATAAATATCTTTTTGGAGGAACTGAATAAATAATTGGGCCAAATAAATGTTTATAAACATTAAAAAATTGTAATTAATTATTTCAACCACAAATTTACTGTACCCTTAATCCATATAGGTAACAACCATATTTTAGTTGGATCAAGTTTTTATTAAATCAGTCCCTCTAGAAATGTTTTGTTCATTACTTGTTTAAACCATAATATTGAACATAATTTTGTAAATAATGTAAAGGCCCCTGTCGGAAAAACCCAAATACAAATTTTAAAAACACATTTTTTATGGGATGTTACTGGAATAACCAAAAAGGAAAATTCCTACGTACCAATAAAGATTTTTCATTTAATTCTCGTTCAAGTCCAACTTAAGGGTCAACTCATGCCAATAGGCGTCCCGATATTCTTGGTGCGTAATACCCAGTTTGGATTTCATGCCAATCACTCTCCAATTCACCAAATCCATAGATTGACAGATACGATTGCTTCAGCATTTTAAAACAAGCAATATTGTACTGGCTTATTTCGTAATGTCGCACAAGCGTTTGATATATTTGGCCCAGTGGTCTACTTTACAAACTGAAAAAATATTTCCAGTCCCTATATGTATCCCTTAAAATAAAACTATACTTTCAAGACAGAAAAATTATAGTCAGAAAAATGTGTGCTTATTCACCTTGCTTTTCTTACACGTTACTAGCTACTTTTGTTGACGATACAGCTATATTAATTTGTCACAAAAATAGAAGTGACGTGGCTCACTATTTACAATACGATAAAAATCTGTGATACATGGTTTAGGAATAAAAATAAATCCAGTCACGTTACCTTTGCTCTGCGTCATGAAACATGTCCTGCTGCAATACTCAACAACTTAGTTATCACTACTCCAAATGAGACAAAATATCTTGGTTTAATACCAGACAAACGTCTAACCTGGGGACCTCACATAAAAAAATAAATGAAAAAATCAACTATTATTATATTGGATCTTTTCTGCCGGATTCTTAAATCCAAGCTGCCACTCAAAACTAAATTACTTATACATCAACAATAAAACCAATACATGCGTTTCCAAATATATCACTACGAATGGTCACAAATGCCCCAAGGGGTACCAAACGTTACTGGAATAGAGACCTACTAACATAAAATAAAAAACTCAATAACATAACCACACTTTACATATAGAGTTGTTACCAATGGATGGTTTCTCTTTCAAGGCATTCAAGCTTTGTAATATAACTTAGAAAAAAAACTTACTGTACATATTTTTGTATAGCTTGTTTTTTTCGAAAGTAAAAAAAAGAATTTTCTTGGTGTCTGCTAAAGTTGTTTAAATGATATTGTATTGTTAACAAGTTTATAATTATAAATTAATACATTTTTTTAAGTATTACATACTTTCATGCCAATTTGAAGAAATTCGTTTTTCAAAGTGCTTATAATTTCTGAATTCTTTTTTTTTACTAACACCATAAAATTGTATAAAACTTAATCTGTAAAATGAGTTACATTACATTATATTTATGGGTTTTTTCCTTTAGATCGAAGTCTTTCACAATAAAAACTTACGGGGACGGTAGTTTGTTCTGGTAGAGATACTAGAGTACTTATTTATTAGCGTATAATTAGCTATTGCTCATTTTCACACCGTAAGTGAAACTGTATTAAATGGTGGTTCAATATTATAATATAATAGTATTGCCAATTGTCACTTTTATTCTATTAAAACCATTTGCTACTATTACAGAAATAAAATAATTATTTTATGAACAAAAATCTAATTATTCATTTTACTTCGAATGTTAACACAAAACAATTTAATGAATGCTATAGCATGCTATTGGTACCAACCACATACGTTTTAAAAATTATGGATATATTAATCGAGTAGGTTAGTTTACGGGGAAAAAATTATCGTGACTTTAGACTAGAAAAAATCTTGTCAAAAGCACTACGGTAAATTTACGATCAGTCGGTATAATTTGGCAAAAAATGTCATAAACAATATTATTACAAACCAATAACTCAGTACATAATAAACAATACATAGACTCAAATTATTCTTGTATCAATGGTCAAAATTTATTATTGTATTAAATAGAATAATTATATATAACTCGGTTTATATTTATTTAAATTATAATTCTATAATTGTGAATGTTGTTATTATATTTAATATTTTCCTGATTGTTTTAGTCTAAACATTCGGACTTCTAACTGTAAACATTAGCTGTAAACATTAAAGTAACCCTACATTAAGTGTAAACGAAAGTCCTAATGCCGGAATCACTTTATCTATGAACAAATTGATTTCTTCACCGAGTTGCCGTTCAATACCTGTTTGCGATGTTTCAACATCAGCTGTGAGATTTTTTGCTACTATGGGATTCATCTGAGAAATTATTTCATTTATATCTTTTTTCACTTTTGACAAATTTTCCTTGATAGTTTCCATTTTTACAAATAACTGTTCCACAATGTACTTTTTAAAATTTTTACTATACAATTCTGAGCTATCGAAATTTGTTATATCAACAAAACTCTTGAACAAGATTAGGATTTTCGAAATATACAAATTTGTGGTCAGAGGAGATATATTTTGAAAATATATATTAGCGGCTTTCATGTACTGTATAATTGGATCGCTCTTTTTGACTGCTTTCACAAAGGATTCAGTAAAGACATATTTTTCATTAGGTTTCATTTTCAAATCATAGAGTTCTGATAAAAGCGTGTAGTATAAAAATAAGTCTTTTAATATTCCACCAAAGTAAGCGCTCATCAGGTCGTAGAGGAGACGAATTTTACCGTTAATATTTTTTTCGTTGACTTCAGTGGCGATCAGACTTTGAAAATCGTATTGCTTATTATCCACAAGAATCGTCAAGCGATACAAATATTGTGACCAGCCAGAGTGATTTTTTAGTATCCCATTTGTTAGCGTAATTCGTGTTTGAGTGTCGGGAATTTCATTTAAAATGGTAGTTTGTGACTCCTTTATGTAATTGAAACCCAGGAGAAAGTAATCAATTTCTATGAACTCTTTTATTGCATTATTAATCAAAGGGTGTAATATGATCATTTTTTCGACTTCACTGATCTCCTTGTAATATATTTCCTTAAGTTTTACGTCGACCGTGTTTGAGTTGGAATCGCCAAATTTTTCTTTTAAAAGCGCCGCTGGACCACAAGTGTTTGTGAAAAAATTCATAGCGGTTGTTTCTAGTTTTCTTAATTCTATTAAAATATTTTTTAATTTGTCATTAATATATCGATCAACGTTATTTCCATCATTAGGTAATCTGATCCGTTCGTGCAAGTTAATGAATTGTTCCAGGATTACAAAAAGGCGGTTTTTAAATCGGTTTGCGTAATTAAGTTACTGAAAAACGATAGCGCACCTTTCATGCGTGATACTAAGGTTTCCGGGTTTAATAGTTGTATAAACTTTTGCAGACATTCCCGATGAACAAAAGCGGTCATAAACGTGCATGTTGTGCCAAGTCTGTATAAATATGTTTGATATATTAGAAAATCAATAGTGTACTGGCAACTCAGTAAAAGTTGGACTTGTCGATATTTAATAACTACGTTTCCGACTGTTATCGTGATTGGTCCTGTGGTATAGTCCCCAAGCACATTGGTTATTTTGAGCCGTCTAGAGCCGTCGACGATTTCTAGTGGAGGCAAACCACGCCAACCCGGAAAACTCAGAAGTTTAGACATCTCGTCCACGGGGTCTGCCGCAATCGAATCAGATACCATACTGCTGCATAGTACAAGAAACATCAAACCGCTTAAAAAGCGTTTTGTTAACATTTTATTTTTTGAAAAATTAAAATCACGTATAATTACGAACTTTGAACGAATTACTGAGAACCGAACAATCCTGATAGTTAACTAGGTATGAAAAATTATTGTACGTGTTGGACTAGTTACAAACCTTTACGCATATTATCGCGAATGTGTATAATGAATATATTTTGTGCACAACAACAGTTAAAGTAAACACAAACGGTATGTTTGAGTTTTATTTCGACTGCCACTCCACCTCCTCATCCCCACCTATAACCACCACCACCGACTGTATCAGATTGCCGTTCCGTGCTGCTTCAACCACTGCCTCTGTACCGATTGTTTTTATTTTCAACGCACCGTTTGCTTTTTTTGTGTGGCATCGTTTGTTTTTGGATTTTATCGAACACTTATTTTTCCTCCGACTTCATTCTTATATTGAACGACGATTTCTAATATCCATTACGTACTAGACATTCCTAAATGTCTAATCAACTATTTACCCACCCCCTCCATTAACCTAACCCCTCAACGTTGGTGTTATTTTTAATGTTTATTTAAAAATATACACAGCTTGAAAACTGACTGAATAGACTATCTTAGCAATTATAATTGTTTGGATAACAAACTGACTCATACAAAAAAAAAAATTAATATTTACAACAACAACTACAATTAAATAATAACGGATAACAAAATTAAGTTGTAAATAAATAATTATATTTGGAGATGTGTTTATTTTTTTTGTTATTTTCTTAATAGGAATCTTGAAATTGTTTATAATATAATAAGCAACACCTAGTTTACATTGTGAATAGTTTTCAAAATTTAAGTTCCAGGAATAGGTACACAAAAAAAAACAAAACAAAGAAAAATGCCTTCCTTTTTTGGCTTTTCGTGAGAGCTTTTTTGCTGTTCCAAGCTGTTAATAACGTTGGAAACACAAACATACATGTAGTTATAGATTAAAACAAAGTCGAAAGATTTCATAAGCAATAATAAAAAAACACACATCAGAGTAAAACCAATACCTTCTCGATTTGCATCGAAGCTAAAACATTTTTCTGGATTTTTGTGTAAAAGACATCAAAAGTGATCAAATTATATGTTTTTGGGAACGGTGATTACGAATTTAATATCAGTTCTCAATTTTAATCATCCGGAAAGAACTTAAGTAAAAAAAAAAAAAAATTTTAACTTTGTGTAAACTTTAAGTCAAGAGTGGTACTTGAGCACAAAACCTAATAGTATCATTCTGTATAGATATAAATAAAATTGTTTTAATGATTTGATCAATTTTTTTTAAAGATTTCAGGTGTTTTTGTTAAAATATACGCAATGTGCGAAAACACGGTTTTCCGGCAATTAAAAAAAAACTGTAGTGCCGAATTTTTCACCCGCTTAATATGTTATGGATACATATGAGTTCCAACTACTGGCAAATTTTCAACCCAAAAGTTTTAAAATTACGGCTAAAAACCCCGAAAAACAAAATAACTTGTACCCCCCCTAGGGGGGCGGGAAATGGGTATATTTTGAATTTGACAAAACTGACGTGCGCGGGCATAACAAATAAATATTTCTTATACATTTCAACTCGATCCGACTCTTTTTCTCGATACTATAGCCAGTAAAAGTTCTAACTTAAAAACTATACATGTAGTTATAGATTAAAACAAAGTCGAAAGATTTCACAAGCAATAATAAAAAAACACACATCAGAGTAAAACCAATACCTTCTCGATTTGCATCGAAGCTAAAACATTTTTCTGGATTTTTGTGTAAAAGACATCAAAAGTGATCAAATTATATGTTTTTGGGAACGGTGATTACGAATTTAATATCAGTTCTCAATTTTAATCAGCCAGAAAGAACTTAAGTAAAAAAAAAAAAATTGAATTTGTGTAAACTTAAAGTCAAAAGTGGTACTTTAGCACAAAACTTAATAGTATCATTCTGCATATATATACATAAAACTGTTTTAATGATTTAATACGCAATATGCGAAAACACAGTTTTCCGACAGTTGAAAAAAAACTGTAGTGCCGAAATTTTTTTCCGTTTGATATGTTATGAATACATATGAGTTTTAACTACTGACAAATTTTCAACTTAAGGGTCTTTAAATTACGGCTAAAAAACTAAAAAAAACTTGAACCCCGTTTAGGGGGTGGGAAATGGGTTAAATTTAAATTTGATACAACTGACGTGCGTGGGCATACCAAATAAATATTTCTTATAAATTTCAACTCGATCCGAATCTTTTTCTCGAAATTATAGCCAGTAAAAGTTCTAACTTAAAAACTCGTACGGTTTTATTTTTGTTTTTTCAACTTTCGTCTGTGAAGAAGTAAACTTTTTCAACTTTTACCCCCCTCCCCCCCCCCCAAAGTAGCAACTTTATGAAATTTGTGAATTATAGAGTGTCTATTCGAAGGAATTGGTCCATTATTAAAAAAGTTACAGTGTATACAGTTAAAAAAAAAACACACATCAGAGTAAAACCAATACCTTCTCGCTTTGCATCGAAGCTAAAACCAGTACAAAGGGATCGGGGAATAGTGGGGACGAAGCATAGTGGGGTCGGGGCATAGTGGGGACAGGGAGGTTACAGGTTTACAGGAATTTTTAAATCTGAGAGTGACAAAATCACTTTCGAATAAACGCTTCGATGAAAAACAGTAGTTAGTATTTTCAAGCCAGTACAGTCCTAACCAAGCACAGTGTAAACCAGCAAAGTAAGAAAGTATTAAATTGAGGTGCTACAAATAATATTATACAAAAAAGCATCAATGCGTTTATTTAAAAGTGATTTTATCCGAGAGAACTTGTACAGTAGAGTATATGCATAATAGAAGGAATGCATCGAGGCAATGGAGAGCTCTACAGGAATTGTTATAAATTAAAGTGAATAAAATCACTAGGGACACGATCAATTTTATAGTTGGAAGAGCTAAATAAATAATTGGGGCAAAAAATATTTACAGGAACAAATTTGTATTGAGTTATTTCTACTACAAATTTACTGTAAACGTAATCCCTATAATAGCCAAACTTTTAGTTGGAACAAGTTTTTATTAAGCTAGTCTAACTAGAAATGTTTTGTACCTTAAATTAACCATAGTCTTAGTTCGACCAACTTTGTAATTTTGCAAGAGTTACCTACTGTTTTACTTAAATTTATAGCGATTCTAAGGTACATATTGTGCCCAACATATTTTGTTATTTGAACGGGTCTTTATAAGAAAGTTATTTATCAATACATTTCTGATATAAATCTCTGAATAATAATATATCTAACATTTTGACTTATTGGGTACTAATGATATTAGGAGTATTTGGAAAATCGACAATTGTTTTATACAACGCTAATCAAAATCATTTTTTTGCTAGCGAAATATTTCATCCTGCTCTAGTGTTTTTTAAAAACATGAACGTTCTATTATTTTACAAATAACTTTGCCTATTGCGCCATTCTTCAATAATATTGGTTCAATATAGTTTAAATAACATTTGTCAAATAATGTATAATATATTCATTTACATTTAATTCGACACATAATGTTAAATAAAAAAAAAAATTTACTATTGAAATTATTTTTAAAAAAAATAGTTTTTTATCTTTATTGAATTGTTTGTTTAGGTTTAACATATAGTATATATCATATATTTTTACTATTGATTTGTATACCACGTTCCTACACAGAAAAATATACATAATGTGGCAGAAAAAAACTAATTCGAATATTTTTAAAAAAAACTTATCGAGAATACTAACATTCATTTCAAAAATATGTAAACTTTTTGGGTGTTTTTCTTGATTGTAAAGGGGATTTAGTGATGTTTTTCAATTTTTTGCCCACTTATGTACATTTTAGGTTAGATTTCTGAAAAAGAGTTGATACACGTATCAAAGCTCTGTATAATAATATATATTTAACATTTTTAATTATTTGGTACTAATAACATTAGGAATATTTGGAATATTGGACAATTATTTTTAACAACGCTAACCAAAATTGTTTTTTTGCTAGCGAAATATTTAATCCGACTATAATAAATGAATAAAACTGTATCAATATAGTGTAAATTACATTTTTTAAATAATTTGTATTATATCCCTTTTTATGTATTTCTACACATAATGTTATCCAAATTAATTAATTGTAAATGTTTTTAAAAACAACGGTCCTACTATGGTTTAATTTAGGGACACGATAAATTTCTTGTTAGAAGAACTAAATAATGGTTTGGCCTAACTATAATTATTATCGGAACAAATTTTTATTTAGTTATTTCGTTTACAAATTTTGTTTTACCCCTTATCCCTATAATAGCCAAACTTTAGTTGGACCCAGTTTTTATTAAGCCAGTCCAACTAGAAATGTTTTGTACCCTTCTATTTACCATAGTTTTAGTTGGACCAACTTTGTATTTTTGAAAGAGTTACTAGTTTACTTATTTTTATAGCGATCACATGGTAAACCTTGTGCCCAATATATTTTGTTATTTGAACGGGTTTCTTTATAAGAAACTTTTTCATCAATAATTATCTGATTTAAACCTCTGTATCAAAATTGTATTTTTGCTTGTTTTTTAGACACATGGTTGTTCTGTTTTTTTTACAAATAACATTGCCTTTTGCGCCATACTTTAATAAAATTGGTTCTATATAATATAAATTACATTTTTTATATAATGTATATTATATCCCTTTATTTTTATTCTACACATAATGTTATCCAAAATTAATTAATTGTAAATAAAAAAAAAAAAAAAATTAACAAATTTTTAAAATAAAAATAGTTTCTTATCCTTATTGAATTATTTGTGTAGGTTCATTATGAAGTATACATTATATATTTTTACTAATGAATTGTAGACCAGATCCCTACACAGAAAAACGTACATAGTGTGGCAGAATTAAACCGTGGAAAAAAAAGGAACATGATAAATATCTTTTTGGAGGAACTGAATAAATAATTGGGCCAAATAAATATTTATAAAAATTAAAATTTGTAATTAATTATTTCAACTACAAATTTACTGTACCCTTAATCCATATAGGTAACAACCATATTTTAGTTGGATCAAGTTTTTATTAAATCAGTCCCACTAGAAATGTTTTGTTCATTACTTGTTTAAACCATAATATTGATGATAATTTTGTATATAATGTAAAGGCCCCTTTTGGTAAAACCCAAATAATAGACCCTGTTGTACATAATCCCTAATCCTAATCTATTAAATTACATTTGTTAAATAATGTATATTATATCCCTGTATATTTTATTCTACATATAATGTTATCCAAATTAATTAATTGTAAAAGTTTTTATAAACAACAGCCTTACTTTTACCATGGTTTAATATAGGGACACGATAAACTTCTAGTTGGAAGAACTAAATAATGATTTGGCCCAACTAAATATTTACAGGATCATTTTTTATTGACATATATCTAATAATTTGACTTATTTGGTACTCATTTGGTGATAATATTATATTAGAGATATTTGGAATATTGGACAATTATTGCAAAAATGTATTTTATACAACGCTAACCAAAATTGTTTTTTCGACTGCGAAATATTTTTTCGGCGCTACTTATTGTTTTTTTATACACATGAACGTTCTGTTTCCTTACAAATAACATTGCCATTTGCGTCATACTTTAATAAAACTGTATAAATATAGTATAAATTCCATTTGTTAAATAATGAATATTATATCCCTTTATATTTTATTTTGCACATAATGTAATCCAAATTAATTAATTGCAAATGTTAAAAAAAAAAATTAACAATTGAAATTATTTAAATAAAAAATAGTTTCTTATCCTTATTGAATTTTTTTGTTTAGGTTCATCATATTACAATATACATCGTATACTTAAACTATTGAATTATAGACCACGTTCCTCTACAGAAAAATATACATAATTGGGCAGACTTAAACTGTGGAATTAAAAAAAGACATGATAAATATTTAATTGGAGGAACTGAATAGATAATTTGGCCAATTAAATGTTTACAGGAACAAATTTGTAATTATTTCAACTAAAAATTTACTGTACCACCCATCCATATAATAACCATATTTGAACGTGGTTTTTTATAAGCCAATTTTACATCAATAATAATCTCATTTAAAGTTCTGTATAATAATATATTTACTAATTTGACTTATTTGGTACTAATAATATTAAGAATTATAGACAATAATTTTTTACACTGCTAACCAACATTTTTTTTTTGATTGCGAAATATTTATTCGGCGCTAGTGTTTTTTAGACACACGAACGTTGTGTTTTCTTACGAATAACATTGCCTTTTGCGTCATACTTGAATAAAACTGTATCAATTAAGAGTAAATTCGATTTTTTGAATGATTTTTATTATATCTCTTTATATCTTATTCTACACATAATGTTATCCAAATTAATTAATTGTAAATGTTTTTAAATACAACGGTCTTACTTTTACTATGGTTTGATATAGGGACATGATAAATTTCTAGTTCGAATAACTAAATAATGAATTGGCCCAACTAAAAATTACAGCAGTAAATTTTCATTTAGTTATTTTGTTTACAAGTTTTGTTTTACCCCTAATCCCTATAATAGCTAAACATTTAGTTGGACCAACTTTTTATTAGGCCAGTCCCACTAGAAAGGATTTGTACCCTTATATTAACCATACATTTATATGGACCAACTTTTTTTTTTCGGAAGAGTTACTGATTTACTTAATTCAGTACTGATTTACTCATATTTAATCATACTGATTTACTTAAATTTTATTGATCACACTGTAAATCTTGTGCCTAATATATTTTGTTGTTTGAAGGGGTTAAAGAAACCCCTTCAAAGAATAAGAATAAAGAATAAGAAACTTATTTTATTAAAAATTTTCTGATTTAATGCTCTGTATAATAATATAATTAACGTTTTGACTTATTTGGCACTAATAATATTAGGAATATTGGACAATTGCTTTTTACAGTGATAACCAAAATCGTTTTTTTGCTGGCAAAGTATTTATTCGGCGCTAGTGTTTTTTTATACATATGATCGTTCAGTTTTCTTACAAATAACATTGCCTTTTGCGTCATACTTTAATAAAACTGTAACAATATGGTATACTTTCAATTTTTTAAATAATTTATATTATATCCATTTATATTTTATTTTACACATAATGTAATCCAAATTAATTAATTGCAAATGTTAAAAAAAAAAATTAACAATTAAAATTATTTAAATAAAAATAGTTTCTTATCCTTATTGAATTATTTGTGTAGGTTCAATATATAGTATACATTATATATTTTTACTATTGAATTGTAGACCAGGTCCATACACAGAAAAATGTACATAGTGTGGCAGACCGTGAAAAAAAAGGAACATCATAAATATCTTTTTGGGGGAACTGAATAAATAATTGGCCAACTAAATGTTTACAGGAACAAATTTTTATTTAGTTATTTCGTTTACAATATTTGTTTTACTACTATTCCCTATAATAGCCAAACTTTAGTTAGACCTTGTTTTTATTAAGCCAGACTAACTAAAAATGTTTTGTACCCTTACATTAACCATAATTTTAGTTCGACCAACATTGTATTTTTGGAAGAGTTACTGATTTACTTAAATTTATAGCGATCACACTGTAAATCTTGTGCCCAATATATTAATTTGTGAGACTTATATTTTGTTAAAATTATTATATTATATTATTATATATTTTGTTCGAATTCTTAGCTGATCCCCAGGTTTGAACTCCATATGTCCATAGCGCGGTTTAAGTAAGAGTTTATAAATGGTTAGTTTTGTGTGAAGGGGCAACTTCGATTTAGAATGAAGAAACCTTCTCAGAATGTTAAGACGTAAGTTTAGTTTAATTTTAATGGAGTGTATGTTAAGTGGTGTGCCCGGTTTAGTTTTTTATCAAAGTGTACCCCAAGGTATTTGATAGTATTTGATTTAGATATTTGAACATCGTTTAGAGTAACGTGAGGGCAGATTCCTTGTTTGATAGTGAATGTAATATGGCAGGATTTAGTTTCATTAATTTTGATTTTCCAATCATTGTACCAGGTTTGAAGACTATTGAGGTGTGATTGCAAGTAATGAGAAGCAATTTGGGGGTCATTATGAACAGAAAGGATTGCTTTATCGTCGTCAAATTTTGCTACGGTTATGTTTAGATGGGTAGGTTGATCAGATGTAAATATGTTGAAGAGAAGAGGAGCAGAAATAGCACCTTGAGGTACCCCTGCTTTTATTTCAGATATGGTTGAAAGAGTTGTGCGGTAACGTACTGTAAATTATCGTTCATCAAGGTAAGATTGAAAGAGTAAGTAGTAGTATGGAGGTAGAATCTATGTTTTCGGGAGTTTTTAGTTTTATGCTTAGTTTAGTGGTATTAGTTAATACGTCCTGAAACTTTCCCCAGTTAGTTGTTCTGTTTGCTAGAGTGGGAGTCGTGGAGCGAGTAGGAGGTGTAGAGTTTAGGGTTAAAAGAACAGAAGAGTGATGTGAACATAAGTCATTACAATTTTCAATATGATGAAATAGATTGTTTGGACTTTTTGTAACGAAGATATCAAGGATGTCTGGACGTTTCCTCGGAGAGGTGGGCCAGTAGGTCGGATCGGAGGAAGCAAATGTTTTGTAGTGTTCAGAGGAGGTGAGCTAAAAGCGGTTTCTACCACGGGGGTTGCTTGTTCTGCAGCCCCAATTAGTATGTTTTGCATTTATGTCGCCTCCTACTATACATTTGTTACCAAGAGAGTTAAAATATTGTTTGAATTGGTCGGTTGTTATTTGATGTTTAGGTGGACAGTAAGTAGCTGCTATTGTTATTGGGGTATGATTTAAAGTTATGTTTATTGCACAGGATTGTAAGTAATCTTTGCTGTAACTGGGTAGGGAGTAAAATTTTAAATGTGAGTGGACGAGGATTGCGGAACCTGCACGTGCAGTGTTGTCGGGGTGTTGGGATGTAATAAGGTGATAACCGGGGATATTTAACTTTGTTCTGGAGGTTAAGTGGGACTCAGATATAAGAGCTATATCAACTCTTTTTTCGTGCAGTACCGCGGTTAGTTCATTTGTGTGATTCAGGATTCCGTTAGGATTCCAGAGGAGGATTACAATGGAGTTTAATGTTAAAGTATTATTTGGCATTATTGTTTTCAATAAGGCGTGTGAGAACTGTTGTAAGGAGAGTTATGAGTGGATTTATTATTGATTTTAAGTCTGATATGAAGTTGTTCAATGTTAAGAAGAAGTCTATTGGTTGTTTTTCATTGAGAGGGAGAGGGTTTTGATTTTTGTCGGAATTGGCCTAAGCGTACGAGTATTTGGGCTGGTTATTTGAATACTGGGGCGTTTCAGTTGTCGTCAGTGGATCGGTTTGGGATTTAATATGGTTTACAAATACAGGGGGGTGTTTTGAAGATGACTGGCGGTTCCGTTGTAGCTGCTTGTGAATTAGGCAGCCTCTATAGTTGGCAGGATGTTGTCCTTGGCACAGTGCACATGTTGGCGGTGTATCGATTGGTTTGGTGCAATATTTTGAACGATGGTTTTGACCACAGCGGACGCAGCGTGGGGCATAGTGGCAGTAAGAGTGAGTAGAGCCGTATTTCTGACAGTTTTGACACTGGACTAGGTCGCCGCGTTTGTGTGGCTCTTCGGCTTTTATTTTAGTGTGAAGTATAGATGAGATGTCGAAAATCGATTGATAATTATCAACTTTTTCCAAGTCGACCAAGAAGAGAGGTAAAGGTGTTTTTGTCTGTCGTTGAAGTACATTGATAACTTGTAATACAGAAAAATTGAAATTTTCTTACTCAGATTTTATTTCACTACACGGAGTTGAAGGATGGAGATAACGTACAACAACTCTAAATGGCTTTTCGGTTTTCATTTGGTACGTGTGGTACTCGGCGCCTTCGCTTTTTAAGAGTCAAATAATTGTTCGATATGAGTCGGGAGTTTTTATTTGCAGTTTTAAACTATTAATGGACGATTTACATGAGTAATTTTCGGGGCCAATTTGCGCATTGAACTCATTAATAAGGTCCAAGTAGTTAAGTACACATTTGATGAAGATTGGCGGTGGAAGAGGTATCGGCGGGTTATCATTGTTGTTGTTTATATTATTTCGCGTTACATTAATTTGGTTATCAGGTACAAACATTTCATCTGCTGTATGAAGAGGTGAGGAGCGGTTGGATGATACGAATAATTTTGATTTTTTTTTAGTTAAAGGTGATTTCGGTGAGAGGGACGATGTAGAAAGCGGTCTCTTTGATTGTTTTTCGTTTGGGTGTTTGCCACTCGGATTCTTAACATTATTTATTATTTGGTTATTGCGTATAACACTAGGCGATACGGTTTTGTCGTTTTTTCTGCTCGTGCGATTAGGCATCGTTATCGACTACCTGAGTCGATACAACTGGGAAGTGCCAGCCGCCCGGCACTGGTGTTATTTGGTAATGTAGTTAGAACGCCGCCCGTTTTTAATTAAAATGTGTAATATTATGCTCATCAGTTGACGCACAAGACTAGCAGGTTGATTTTGATTTCACTGTATTTTTGACGGTAGGAAGATCTATGTAATGCTGTCAAATTCTTTAGAACGTCTTGTTTTCTTACAAATAACATTTCCTTCTGCTTCATACTTTAACAAAACTGTATCAATATAATGAAAATTACATTTGTTATACAATGTATATTATATCCCTTTATAATTTATACTACACATAATGTTATCCAACTGAATTGATTGTAAAAGTTTTTAAAAACAATGCTCCAACTTTTACAATGGTTTAATATAGGGACACGATAAATTTACAATTGGATGAACTAAATAAACAATAAATTGGCCCAACTAAATATTTACAAGAACATAATTTTATTTAGTTCTAAGTTTATTTTGCTCCAAATTAATTAATTGTAAATGTTTTTGAAAACAACGGTCCTACTTTTATTATGGTTCAATATAGGGACACGATCAATTTCTAGTTGGAAGAACTAAATAATGATTTGGCACAACTAAATATTTACAGGAACAATTTTTTATTGAGTTATTTTGTTTACACATTTTTGTTATACGCTAATCCCTATAATAGCAAAACTTTAGTTGGAACCAGTTTTTATTGGGCCAGTCCAACTAGAAATGTTTTGTACCCTTCTATTAACCATAGTTTTAGTTGGACCAACTTTGTATTTTTAAAAAAATTACTAGTTTACTTATTTTTATAGCGATCACATGGTAAATCACGGTTTCTTTATAAGAAATTGTTTTATCAATAATTTTCTAATTTAATGCTCTGTATAATAATATATTTAACATTTTAACTTATTTGGTACTAATAATATTTAGAATATTGGACAATTATTTTTAACAACGCTAACCAAAAATTGTTTTTTTGCTTGCAAAATATTTATTTGGCGCCAGTGTTTTTTTGTGCACATGAACGTTCTGATTTCTTACACATCACATTGCCTTTTGCGTCATACTTTAATAAAACTGTATCAATATAGTATAAATAACATTTTTTAAATAATTTATATTATATCCCTTTATAATTTATTTCACACATGTGTTCCAAATTAATAAATTGCAAATGTAAAAAAAAAAAAATTAACAGTTAAAATTAGTTAAATAAAAATAGTTTCTTATCCTAATTGAATTATTTGTTTAGGCTCAACATATTATAGTATACATTATATACTTTTACTATTGAATTATAGACCACGTTCCTATACAGAAAATTATACATAGATGGGCAGACTTCAACTATGGAATAAAAAAGGGACATGACAAATACCTAATTGGGGGAACTGAATAAATAATTGGGCCAACTAAATGTTTACAGGAATAACTTTTTATTTAGTTATTTCGTTTACAAATTTTGTTTTACCCCTAATCCCTATAATTACCAAACTTTTTGTTGGACCAAGTTTTTATTAAGCCAGGCCCACTAGAAATGTTTTGTACCCTTATAATAACCATAAGTTTATTTGGACCAACTTTTTCTTTTTGGAAGAGTTACTGATTTACATAAATTTATAGCGATCACACTGTAAATCTTGTGCCCAATATAGTTTGTTATTTGAAGGGGTTTCTTTATAAGAAACTTATTTATCAATAATTTTCTGATTTAATAAACTGGATAATAATATAATTTTAATTTTTAATTATTTGGTACAAATATTATTAGGAATATTTGGAAAATAAGTGCTTCAACAACTGCCTCTGTACTGATTGTTTTTATTTTCAATGCACTGTTTGTTTTTGTTTTTTGCGGCATCGTTTGTTTTTGGATTTTATCGAACATTTTTTTTTCCTCTGATTCCACTCTTATATTGAACCACCTTTTAATTCAATTTCACATTCTCTTCTTGGAATTCTTCTCCTAACGGAGGTTTAAAATCATCATATTAATCTGGATTTTCTATTGGGCTGCCTTGAATATTTGGTTATTGTTGATATCAAACCATTGCCTCAGATTTTGCATCCATGATGATTTTTACTAGGAATAATTAATAATGTGGTGGGTCTTCCGTCTCCTTTCACATCGCAGTGATGCAACCATACCGTTGTACTCAGCTCTGCTTGCATTTCTTCAAAACTAAGCTGTTCCAATGTCATTCATTTTCCGCCTTAGCTCGATACTGATGTAGCTGCTACCCTATACTTGCTAACTTGTATTAGGCACTTGTTGTGTTTCATACCCACTTTAGTGATTTAAAAGAGTTAACACGGCACATTATCTGAGTTTGTAACTCCATGAATACTTTTTCTGTTTTATTATGAACTGGCATAGAATTTTTGGGTTGTTTATACTGTTGATAATTTTGTTCCTTAAATTATACCGACTGATTGTATTATTGACACATAAAAATAAAATATAATATTAGAATAACATTTAATAATAATTGAACATAATGACATTCTTTTACCATTTAAATTCAACAGTTATTTCAGTCTATTCAGGTTTTAGTATCGATGCGATAGTTGAGAAGGTATTGGTTTTGTCATGGTATGTTTGCTTTACTTTGGTGGATCAAAAGTAGTAAAAGACAATTTCTTCTCGTTGCACTGAATAGGTTAGGTACAATTTTACGGCATTCCGATCATCCAATCATATCAATACAAAGTGGTTCTCAATTGACAGAAATTGTCGTAATGCTATAGCAGTTATGCCCACCAAAGTTTATATTAAGTCAGTCCTACTAGAGTTTTGTACCCTCATATTAACCATAGTTTTAGTTGGACCTACTTTGTATTTTTGCAAGAGTTACCTATTGTTTTACTTAAATTTAAAGCGATGATAAGGTACAAATTGTGCACAATTTTTTTTTGTTATTTGAACGGGTTTCTTTATAAGAAACTTATTCATCAATATTTTTCTGATTTAAACCTCTGTATAATACTATATCTAACATTTGGAATTATTTGGTACTAATAATATTAGGAATATTTGTAATATTGGACATTTATTTTTTATAACGCTAACCAAAAATGTTTTAGCTTCGATGCAAAGCGAGAAGGTATTGGTTTTACTCTGATGTGTGTTTTTTTTTTATCTGTATACACTGTAACTTTTTTAATACTGGACCAATTCCTTCGAGTAGCAACTCTATAAATCGCAAATTTCATCTAGTTGGTACTTTGGGGGTGGGTAAAAGTTGAAAAAGTTTAATTCTTCACAGACGAAAGTTGAAAAAAACAAAAAAAAAAACCGTTCGAGTTTTTAAGTTAGAAATTTACTGGCTATAATTTCGAGAAAAAGAGTCGGATCGAGTTGAAATGTATAAGATATAATTATTTGGTATGCCCGCACACGTCAGTTGTGTCAAACTTAAACTATACCCATTTCCCACCCCCCAAGGGGGGTACAATTTTTTTTGTTTTTCGGGGTGTTTAGCGGTAATTTTGAAACTTTTGGGTTGAAAATTTGCCAGTAGTTGGAACTCATATGTACCCATAACATATTAAACGGGAAAAAAATTCGGCATTACAGTTTTTTTTTAATTGCCGGGAAACTGTGTTTTCGCAGATTTCGTATATTTTAACAAAAACACCTAAAATCTTTAAAAAAAATTGATCAAATCATTAAAGCAATTTTATTTATATCTATGCAGAATGATACTATTAGGTTTTGTGCTCAAGTACCACTTTTGACTTAAAGTTTACACAAATTCAATTTTTTTTTTTTTACCTAAGTTCTTTCCGGATGATTAAAATTGAGAACTGATATTAAATTCGTAATCACCGACCCCAAAAACATATAATTTGACCACTTTTGTTGTCTTTTACACAAAAATCCAGAAAAATGTTTTAGCTTCGATGCAAAGCGAGGTTTTACTCTGATGTGTGTTCAAAACCTGGTGTACCAGTTGTGAGAAACGAACAGATACTAAAAATTATCAGTTGGTAACGTCTATCCGTGTTAGATTAGGTTAGGGCCCAATGATCGGTATCATAATATTGTGTTTATTACATGATATCACAGGCGACTAAACCGTGTAACTGATTATAGTAGAAACTCGATTTATTGGGAAAAAAACCTATCCGTGTACTTATTAAGACACTTAATGATTCTGATACGACAAAACCACTGTCGTTATCTCGTTATTTTATAGCCTGCGTTATATAACCTTACCGAAGTGTAACTATGAGTGTATAATGTCCAACTACCTGCAAATAATGAAGAGGACTGTTGTTTTTTGGATTCAGATTAAGTGTTGGTTTTTATGCAGTATACCGCCTCAAAATGTTTTTTTTATTACACGATTTTTTTAAAGGAAAACTAATGTTTTGTATATTGTTATACTGTTATTCATTTAAAGAGATTCACGCTCGATTGTTTAAATTGTCTAATATTAGATAATCTGCTTCGTGCTAATTTTAATTTTTTAGTTTATCAACTTGTAGCTCTAATTTTGTATAAAATATTTCATTATTTTATTACAATGTACAGATTAAGATAAATTTTAATAATAATTAAGTCATAAATGATAATACTTTATTTTATGACTAGATCAAATCTCGTGAACATTTAACATCATGATACTGCTCCTATGCTATTATTAAAAAAACACAATTTTTAAAATCTCCATAAAAGGTTATTGTTAAATAACAGGCAACAGCCGACTGCTAGTGGCTATACACGTTAGTAATATTTAACTAATAAGTAATATATGTAGGTAAAATTTATTGTTTTCTCCATCACAGTACCAGTATACGATTTATTTTAATTTAAATGTAAGAAAATCGATTTTTCTTTAGAAAATAACAAGAAATTAATATACAGGATGAGGCAGTATTATGAGGCGATTTTCTAATGTATTTAAATGGTAAAACCCGTTTCACTATCCCACCCTTTACATTTTAAGGATCTATGAAAAGGTTTTTTTAGTTGCATTTTATTTTGTACATTGTCAATCTAGTAAAATAGAAGTATAATATAGCTTTGAAATAATATAATCTGTGAAGTATAAATAGTTTGTGTGAGATTGCTTTAATGAAAGTATATAATACATAAATATTAATTTTATTGAGAATAAGCGATTATAATTTAAAGTATGGAGTACAAACGATTGAAACATGAATCGTCGACCATTCCAACAAAATATAACAAGACATTGTATATGTGTTATTTGGTCCACTAAGTTTTTGCAAAAAAAAAAAAAACCAGTACAGTGGGGTCGGTGCATAGTGGGGACGGAGCATAGTTGGGTCGGGGCATAGTGGTGACGGGGAGGTCACAGGTTTACAGGAATTTTTAAATCTGAAAGTGATAAAATCACTTTCGAAAAAACGCTTCGATGCAAATCGGTAGTTAGTATTTTCAAGCCAGTACAGTCCAAACCAAGCACAGTATAAACCAGCAAAGTTAGAAAGTTTTAAATGAAGGTTCTGTATGTACAAATGAGCATCAAAGCGTTAATTTGAAAGCGATTTTATTCAATTTTATCACTTTTATTTATAATAATTCTTGTAGACCTGTGACCTCTCCGTTTCCTCATTGCTTTGATTATATTATGCCAATACTCTACTGTACTAGTCCTTTCGGATAAAATCACTTTCAAATTAACGCTTTGATGCTCATTTGTAAATACAGAACCTTCATTTAAAACTTTCTAACTTTGCTGGTTTATACTGTACTTGGTTTGGACAGTACTGGCTTGAAAATACTAACTACCGATTTGCATCGAAGCGTTTTTTCGAAAGTGATTTTATCACTTTCAGATTTAAAAATTCCTGTAAACCTGTGACCTCCCCGTCACCACTATGCCCCGACCCAACTATGCTCCGTCCCCACTATGCACCGACCCGACTGTACTGGTTTTTTTTTTTGCTTGCGAAGTATATATTCGGCGCTAGTGTTTTTTTGTGCACATGAACGTTCTGTTGTTTTTACAAATAGCATTGCGTTTTGCGTCATACTTTAATAAAACTGTATAAATATATTATAAATTACATTTTTTAAATAACGTATATTATATCCCTTTATAATTTGTTCTATACAAAATGATATCCAAATTAATTAATTAAAAATGTTTTTAAAAAGAAAATTAAAAATAGAAAATATTTAAATAAAAAAGGATCCTTATCTTATTGAATTATTTGTTTAGGTTCAACATAAAGTATATAACATATATTTTTACTATCGATATGTAGACCACGTTACTACACAGAAAAAAATACATAGTTGGGCAGACTTAAACTGTGGAAAAAAATTAAGGACATGATAAATATCTAATTGGAAGAACTAAATAAATAATTGGCCCAACAAAATATTTACAAAAACAAATGTTTATTTCAAATACTAAATTATTGTGCCACTAAACTCTATAATTAATAATCTTTTAGTTCGACCAACTTTGCAAGAGTTACCTATTGTTTTACTTAAATTTATAGCGATGATAAGGTACAAATTGTGCCCAATAAATTTTGTTATTTGAACGGGTTTCTTTATAAGAAACTTATTCATCAATATTTTTCTGATTTAAACCTCTGTATAATACTATATCTAACATTTGGACTTATTTGGTACTAATAATAAAAGAGAATATTTGGAATATTGGACAATAATTTTATACAACACTAACCAAAATCGTTTTTTTTGTTTGAAAAATATATATTCGGCGCTAGTGTTTTTTAGAAACATGAACAATCTGTTATTTTACAAATAACATTGCCTTTTGTGTCATATTTGAATAAAACTGTATAAATATAGTATAAATTACATTTGTTAAATAATGTATATCCCTTTATATTTTATTCTACACATAATGTTATCCAAATTAATTAATTGTAAATATTAAAAAAAAAAAAAAATTATCAATTGAAATTATTTAAATAATAAGTAGTTTTTTATCCTTATTAAATTATTTGTTTAGGTTCAACATATTACAATATACATCGTTTACTTATACTATTGAACTATAGACCACGTTTCTATACAGAAAAATATACAGAAATGGGCAGACTTAAACTATGGAATTAAAAAGGGTCATTATAAATATTTAATTGAAAGAACTGAATAGATAATTGGGCCAACTAAATGTTTACAGGAACAAATTTTTATTTAGTTATTTCGTTTACAAGTTTTGTTTTAACCCCTAATCCTTATAATAGCTAAACATTTAGTTGGACCAAGTTTTTATTAGGCCAGTCCCACTAGAAAGGTTTTGTACCTTTATATTAACTATACATTTATGTAGACTATCTTTTGTTTTCGGAAGAGTTACTAATTTACTTAAATTTTTATTGATCACACTGTAAATCTTGTGCCTAAAATATATTGTTGTTTGAAGGGGTTTCTTTATAAGAGACTTATTTTATTAAAAATTTTCTGATTTAATGCTCTGTATAATAATGTAATTAACGTTTTGACTTATTTGGCACTAATAATATTAAGAATATTGGACAATAATTTTTTACAACGCTAACCAAAAATTTTTTTTTTGCTTGCAAAATATTTATTCTACGCTAGTGTTTTTTAGACACATGGTTATTCTGTTTTTTTACAAATAACATTGCCTTTTGCGTCATACTTTAATAAAACTGTATCAATATAGTATACATTAAATTTTTTAAATAATTTATATTATATCCCTTTATATTTTATTTTACACATAATGTAATCCAAATTAATTAAATTGCAAAAGTTAAAAAAAAATTAACAATTGAAATTATTTTAATAAAAATAGTTTCTTATCCTTATTGAATTATTTGTTTAGGTTCAACATATTAAAGTGTACATCATATACTTTTACTTTTGAATTATAGACCACGTTACAGGAGACACCACGGGGAGGTTGTCTTAGTTATCTCCCAAAAATGTGTTTTTTGGTCGATTTAAGGTCAAGTTTCGTCATGTTATTTGCCGATGAGCGGCTCCGTCGTTGTCATTTTAGTTATTTTATACTATTGTGTTGACAAAAATTCATCTGTCCTAATTTTGACACTCTTATAACTTCAAAAGTAACGAGATCACATAATATAAAAACAATGCAAAAATTAAAATAAAAAAAATTAATTAAATCCTATAGGCTATAAGTGGATCTCTTTAAAAAAATCTTCCTGTATTTCTAAATTGGCGATAAAAGTTTCAAGAAAACTTCTGGGCCGCAATTCACCGTTCTCCGACATCGTAAACAACACCTCGGGCCGCAACTCACCTACAGCCTAAAAACCAACACTTAATCTGAATCCAAAAAACAACAGTCCTCTTCATAATTTGCAGGTAGTTGGACCTTATACACTCATAGTTGACCTTCGGTCGGTAATATAATGCGGGCGATAAAATAACGAGATAACGACAGTGATTTTGTCGTGTCAGAATCATTAAGTGTCTTAACTCATTTATCTACTATAATCAGTTACACGATTTAGTCGTCTATGATATCATGTAATAAATACAATATTATGATACCAACCATTGGGTCCTAACCTAACATAACACAGATCGACGTTACCAACTGATAGTTTTTAGTGTCTGTTCGTTTCTCACATCTGGTACACCGTGTTTTGAACACACATCAGAGTAAAACCAATACCTTCTCGCTTTGCATCGAAGCTAAAACATTTTTCTGGATTTTTGTGTAAAAGACATCAAAAGTGGTCAAATTGTATGTTTTTTGGGTCGGTGATTTCGAATTTAATATCAGCTCTCAATTTTAATCAGCCAGAAAGAACTTAAGTAAAAAAAAAAAAAATTGAATTTGTGTAAACTTAAAGTCAAAAGTGGTATTTGAGCACAAAACTTAATAGCATCATTCTGCATAGATAAACATAAAATTGTTTTAATGATTTGATAAATTTTTTTTAAAGATTTTAGGTGTTTTTGTTAAAATATACGCAATCTGCGAAAACACAGTTTTCCGGCAATTAAAAAAAAACTGCAGTGCCGAAATTTTTTTCCGTTTAATATGCTATGAATACATATGAGTTCTAATTACTGACAAATTTTCAACTTAAGGGTCTTAAACTTACGGCTAAAAAACTAAAAAAAACTTGAACCCCCTCTAAAAGAATTGGGAAATGGGTTTAATTTAAATTTGATACAACTGACGTGCGCGGGCATACCAAATAAATATTTCTTATAAATTTCAAATCGATCCGAATCTTTTTCTTGAAATTATAGCCAATAAAAGTTCCAAGTTAAAAACTCGTACGGTTTTTTTTTTTGTTTTTTCAAATTTCGTTTGTGAAGAAGTAAACTTTTTCAACTTTTACCCCCCCCCCCCCAAAGTAGCAACTTTATGAAATTTGTGATTTATAGAGTTGCTATTCGACGGAATTGGTCCATTATTAGTTAAAAGTTACAGTGTATACAGATAAAAAAAAAACACACATCAGAATAAAACCAATACCTTCTCGCTTTGCATCGAAGCTAAAACCAGTACAAAGGGATCGGGGACTAGTGGGGACGAAGCGTAGTGGGGTCGGGGCATAGTGGGGACAAGGAAGTTACAGGTTTACAGGAATTTTTAAATCTGAGATTGACAAAATTACTTTCGAATAAACGCTTCGATGATAAACAGTAGTTAGTATTTTCAAGCCAGTACAGTCCTAACCAAGCACAGTGTAAACCAGCAAAGTAAGAAATTATTAAATTGAGGTGCTACAAATAAGCATCACTGCGTTTATTTAAAAGTGATTTTATCCGAGAGAACTTGTACAGTAGAGTATATGTATAATATAATGAATGCATCGAGGCGAAGGAGAGCTCTACAGGAATTGTTATAAATTAAAGTGAATAAAATCACTAGGGACACGATAAATTTCTAGTTAGAAGAGCTAAATAAATAATTGGACCAACTAAATGTTTACAAGAACAAATTTGTATGAAGTTATTTCAACTACAAATATACTGTAACCGTAATCCCTATAATAGCCAAACTTTTAGTTAGAGTAAGTGTTTATTAAGCCAGTCTAACTAGAAATGATTTGTACCTTAAATTAACCATAGTCTTAGTTCGATCAACTTTGTTTTTTTGCAAGAGTTACCTACTGTTTTACTTAAATTTATAGCGATGATAAGGTACAAATTGTGCACAATATATTTTGTTATTTGAACGGGTTTCTTTATAAGAAACTAATTCTTTAATATTTTTCTGATTTAAACCTCTGTATAATACTATATCTAACATTTTGACTTATTTGGTACTAATAATATTAGGAATATTTGGAATATTGGACAATTATTTTTTATAACGCTAACCAAAAATGTTTTTTTGTTTGAAAAATATTTATTCGGCGCTAGTGTTTATAGAAACATGAACGTTCTGTTATTTTACAAATAACATTGCCTTTTGCGTCATATTTGAATAAAACTGTATAAATATAGTATAAATTACATTTGTCAAATAATGTATTATATATTCATTTAGTATATACATTTACTATATTTTTAATTTTTATGTTTATTGAATTATTTGTTTAGGTTCAACATTTAGTATATATCATAAATTTTTACTATTGATTTGTGTACCACGTTCCTACACAGAAAAATATACATAGTGTGGCAGACAAAAACTAATTCGAATATTTTTAAAAAGAACTTATTGAGAATACTAACATTCATTTCAAAAATATGTAAACTTTTTGGGTGTGTTTCTTGATTGTAAAAGGGATTTAGTGATGTTTTTCAAACTTTTGCCCACTTATGTACATTTTAGGTTAGATTTCTGAAAAAGAGTTCATACACGTATCAAAGCTCTGTACAATAATATATATTTAACATTTTAAACTATTTGGTACTAATAATATTAGGAATATTTGGAATATTGGACAATTATTTTTAACAACGCTAACCAAAATGGTTTTTTTGCTAGCGAAATATTTCATCCGGCTATAATAAATGAATAAAACTGTATCAATATAGTGTAAATTACATTTTTTAAGCAATTTGTATTATATCCCTTTATATCTATTTCTACACATAATGTTATCCAAATTAATTAATTCTAAATGTTTTTAAAAACAACGGCCCTACTATGGTTTAATTTAGGGACACGATAAATTTCTTGTTAGAAAAACTAAATAATGGTTTGGTCCAACTAATTATTACAGGAACAAATTTTTAATTAGTTATTTCGTTTACGAATTTTGTTTTATCCATTATCCCTATAAAAGCCAAACTTTAGTTGGACCCAGTTTTTATTAAGCCAGTCCAACTAGAAATGTTTTGTACCCTTCTATTTACCATAGTTTTAGTTGGACCAACTTTGTATTTTTGAAAGAGTTACTAGTTCACTTATTTTTATAGCGATCACACGATAAACCTTGTGCCCATTATATTTTGTTATTTGAAAGGGTTTCTTTATAAGAAACTTATTCATCAATAATTTTCTGATTTAAACCTCTGTATCAAAATTTTTTTTTTGCTTGCAAAATATTTATTCTACGCTAGTGTTTTTTAGACACATGGTTATTCTGTTTTTTTACAAATAACATTGCCTTTTGCGCCATACTTTAATAAAATTGGTTCTATATAATATAAATTACATTTTTTATATAATGTATATTATATGCCTTTATATTTTTTTCTACACATTATGTGATCCAAAATTAATTAATTGTAAATTAAAAAAAAAAAAAAATTAACAAATTTTTTAAAAAAAAATAGTTTCTTATCCTTATTGAATTATTTGTATAGGTTCAATATATAGTATACATTATTTATTTTTACTATTGAATTGTAGACCAGGTCCCTACACAGAAAAATGTACATAGTGTGGCATAATTAAACCGTGGAAAAAAACGCAACATGATAAATATCTTTTTGGAGGAACTGAATAAATAATTTGGCCAAATAAATGTTTATAAACATTAAAAAATTGTATTTAATTATTTCAACCACAAATTTACTGTACCCTTAATCCATATAGGAAATAACCGTATTTTAGTTGGATCAAGTTTTTATTAAATCAGTCCCACTAGAAGTGTTTTGTTCATTACTTGTTTGAACCATAATATTGAACATAATTTTGTAAATAATGTAAAGGCCCCTGTCGGTAAAACCCAAATAATACACCCTATTGTACATAATCTCAACATGCATTAATCACACGCGAAAATAACTCAACAATCTTACTATAATAACAATACTCAAACCCAAAATACAACTAATGCTGACAAAGATTTTACTAAAAATCTTTCTTCATTTCGGTCTGGTCTCAAATCATCAATCAACTATATAATATACTTGTTAACAACAGTAATAATTAAAATTGTTTCAAAAGATGTCTAATGATTGAATCTTAATAAAACTTCTCTTAAAAATCTTCTTTAGAATGCTAATGGACTTCAATAACATAAAAATGAACTTTGAACGAATTACTGAGAACTGAACGATCCGGATAGTTAACTAGGTATGAAAAATTATTGTACGTGTTGGGCTAGTTTTAAACCTTTACGCATATTATCGCGAATGTGTATAATGAATAAAATTGAATACAATATTGCTGTACCGTTTCTGTGTAAACCATATCAATACTATCTACGGTAACCACATAATGTCTAATTGAACTTGTATTAGGCACTTGTTGTGTTTCATACCCACTTTAGTGAGTTAACATAGTTAACACAGCACATTATCTGAGTTTGTAAATCTATGAATACCTATTCTGTTTTATTATGCATTGTTATAGCGTTTTTGGGTTGTGTATACTGTTAATAATTTTGTACCTTAAATTATACCGACTGATTGTATTATTGACAGAATAACATTTAATAATAATTGAACATAATGACATTCTTTTACCATTTAAATTCAACAGTTATTTCAGTCTATTTAGTTTTTAGTATCGACGCGGTAGTTGAGAAGGTATAGGTTTTGTCATGGTGTGTTGGCTTTACTTTGGTGGATCAAAAGTAGTAAAAGACAATTTCTTCTTGTTGCACTGAATAGGTTAGGTACAATTTTACGGCATTTCAATCATCCAACCATATCAATACAAAGTGGTTCTCAATTGACAGAAATTGTCGTAATGCTATAGCAGTTATGCCCACCAAAGTTTATATTAAGCCAGTCCTACTAGAGTTTTGTACCCTCATATTAACCATAGTTTTAGTTGGACCAACTTTGTATTTTTGCAAGAGTTACCTATTGTTTTACTTAAATTTATAGCGATGATAAGGTACAAATTGTGCCCAATATATTTTGTTATTTGAACGAGTTTCTTTATAAGAAACTTATTCATCAATAATTTTGTGATTTAATGCTCTGTATAATATATCTAACATTTTGACTTATTTGGTACTAATAATGTTAGAAATATTTGGAATATTAGACAATAATTTTATACAACGCTAACCAAAATTGTTTTTATGTTCGCGAAATATTTATTCGGCGCTATTGTTTTTTTAACGTTCTGTTTTCTTACAAATAACATTGCATTTTGCGCCATACTTTAAGAAAACTGTTTCTATAAAGTTTAAATAACATTTGTCAAATAATATATATTATATTCATTTAAATTTTTATCGACACACAATAGTTACCAAATTAATTAATTGAAAATGACTTTAAAAGAGAAAACTAAAAATTAAATATATAAAAAGAATAAAGATGTTTTTCCTTATTGAATTTTTTGTTTAGGTTCAACATAATAAAGTATACATCATATACTTTTACTATTGAATTATAGACCACGTTCCTATACAGAAAAATATACATAGTTGGGCAAACTTAAACTGTGGAAAAAAATTAAGGACATGATAAATATCTAATTGGAAGAACTAAATAAATAATTTGCCCAACTAAATGTTTACAAATTTGTATTTAGTTATTTCGTTTACAAATTTTGTTTTACCCCTAATCCCTATAATAACCAAACTTTTTGTTGGACCAAGTTTTTATTAAGTCAGGCCCACTAGAAATGTTTTGTACCCTTATATTTACTATAGTTTTAGTAGGACCAACTTTGTAATCTAGGAAGGTTTTATTATTTACTTAAATTTATAGCGATCACAAAGTACATCTTTTGCCTAATACATTTTGTTGTTTGAACAGGTTTTTCCATAAGAAACTTAATCATGAATGATTTTCTGACTTGAGGCTCTGTATAATAATATATTTGACGTTTTGATTTATTTAGTTAAAGTTGGTAATTTTAAGGTAATTTTTAGGAAAAATATCAGAAATATTTGACACATTAATTAATACATCGCTAACCAAAATGATTTGTCTTGCTAGCGTAATATTTTTCCGGCTATAGGGTTTTAAAGAAAAGCATCAAATCGTTTATTTGAATGTGATTTTATCCGAGAGGACTAGTACAGAAGAGTATAGGCATAATGGAATCAAAGTATAGAGGGGACGGAGAGGTCACAGATCTATTGAAATATATTATAAATGAAAGTGATACATCTGTATAAAATCACATTTAACTATACGCTTTGACGATTATATTGTGTAAATATAGCACCGTAATTTAATAGTTTCTAACTTTGCTTGTTTACACTGTTCTTGGTGTCCTTAGACTGTTGTGTCGGGCCAATGCATTGTGTCTTAAAGTATTGTCGTAATCAGAATTCATACCTAGGTTCAAGAAAGTATTTTCCAAGCTAACTGATTAACTGTAGTGTGATTGCGTTAAAACAAAACTTTTTCAAACGTAGTATGTTATATGTCTTGATATTGGTTGAATTAAAATCCTTATATGTTCAGAAATCACCGTCTATTCCATTGTCCGATAATGATGTACTGTACGTTTAGAATGCAACCATGAGCATATGCATTAGATATGTATATTAAAGGTCTGGTGGTTTAACAAAAGTTCAAAAGTGTTTAAGAACTCACGAGTAAAAAACATAAATGAAAGGTCTATAGGTCAATCTGTATATAATAAAACTTAAAAGGGAAAGAAGTGAAGAGTAATAAAAACATATTTTGGATTTTTGATTGACTATTTGGCAGTGCTTATAAAAACGTCCAAAGAGAGGTTAAATAAAATGCCACGATGCAAATCTTTTAAGTTTTTAGACCTGGACAGTTACATAATAATATTAATAATAATATTCAGTGCATCAAATCAAATACGAAATCGTACCTGTTTTATTTAACCAGTGACATATTTTATATATAATAGATAAATTAATGTACATTCATATTATTTTAATCTATATTTTTAAATCCATAAATTGATATTTTTTTAGATGGCTAACCAACAGTTCATAATGACCAATGATCATAATTAAAAATTTAAAAATAATTTTATTTTTCATTATCTAGTATCAATTTAAAAAAATATAGCAAAATTTATAGTTTTAACTTTTTTTGACTGGAGCGAATACTTATGTTATACTTCTATAAATAATAAAAATAGGAAATTAAATGTTGATGTTGAATTTTCATATAAATTCTAAAACGCATTGTTCTAAATTTTTGCTATTTTTATTCAGTGCTTTAGATATTATAATATTAATAATTTATTAAATGAAAAATTAGTTTCGATAAAAATGATAATATTTTAATAATATTTTATTTTTATGTTTTAATAATGCCCAATGTCTAAAATCACACCATATAAAAAAAATATAAATAAGTCAATATTAATAAGGTTCTAATTTAGTTTAAGCTGCAATAGGTGGGTACATTTTTACGGCAAGCCGATCATCTGATCATATCAATAGAAAGTGGTTCTCAATTGACAGAAATTGTTGTTAGGCCCGCCAAAGAGTTATTTATTTTTGTTAGACTTTTATGAAATATAAATTTGATATTTAATAATTTGTAAAATGTTAAAATTCTTTTTTACGACTTACCTGCTTGTAATAATAAAAGTATAGATATACTGTTATATTTTTATTTTACGTAGTTACTTATAAAAGTCACTTGTTGTGTTATGGTAAATTGTACTTAATAATGAATAGAACACAATAATAACGTACTATACGGATTTTCGGTTGATAATAGCTGTAATTCTGTACATTCGAGAAAACTGTAAAATCTGTGTAATTTCTGAAATCAATGGAAAGCATGTAAAAGGATATAAAGTATAGGAGTTCAGAATAATTAGTTTTATTATTTAGTAATATATTACAAATAAATAAGAAACCATTAAATTTAAAAAATATTATTACTAGACGCCTGAGACTAACTACTTCTTTCCCAAGATCTCATTTTATAATCAATAACTATTAAAAACTGCTACATAAATATAGTAATAGGATTTAAATTATAAACTAGTTTTTACAAATAAGCCGTATATTTATCAGTAAATTATAAAAGTTATTCAAGTACAAAATATACAGATACACTAATACGGCATATAATTTGGCATTGATATCTTTTTCATAAGATAATTGTATAAGAAAATCACATTAAGTAATATTAATTTTGTATGGTAGGAATAATTGAAGATGTTTTAATAGTGAATACTGTTTATTATAAACCATGTTGTGTAAAACCACGTATAATGTTTTTGCCAGTACGATTATTATGTGTAGCATCTTAAAATTTGTAAACAATGTTAATATTATACTATAAATTATAAATACTTGTATGCTATATAAATATATTGAAAACAAAAAAAGCTCGATAAAAGTGTAATACAACAAATTAATATCGAAAAAAAAAACCAGTACAAAGGGATCGGGGAATAGTGGTGACGAAGCGTAGTGGGGAAAGGGAGGTTACTGGTTTAGAGGAATTTCTGAGAGTGACAAAATCACTTTCGAATAAACGCTTCGATGAAAAACAGTAGTTAGTATTTTCAAGCCAGTACAGTCCTAACCAAGCACAGTGTAAACCAGCAAAGCAAGAAAGTATTAAATTGAGGTGCTACAAATAATATTATACAAAAAAGCATCAATGCGTTTATTTAAAAGTGATTTTAACCGAGAGAACTTGTACAGTAGAGTATATGATTGATAGAATGAATGCATCGAGGCGATGGAGAGCTATACAGGAATTGTTATAAATTAAAGTTAATAAAATCACTAGGGCCACGATAAATTTTATAGTTGGAAGAGCTAAATGAATAATTGGGTCATCTAAATGTTTACAGGAACAAATTTATAGTGAAAGTTATTTCAACTATAAATCTACTGTAACCGTAATCCCTATAATAGCCAAACTTTTAGTTGGACTAAGTGATTATTAAGCCAGTTCAACTAGAAATGTTTTGTACCTTAAATTAACCATAGTCTTAGTTCGACCAACATTGTTTTTTTGCAAGAATTACTTACTGTTTTACTTAAATTTATAGCGATTATAAGGTACATATTGTGCCCAACATATTTTGTTATTTGAATGGGTCTTTATAAGAAACTTATTTATCAATAAATTACTGATATAAATCTCTGTATAATAATATATCTAACATTTTGACTTATTTGGTACTATTGGTATTAGGAATATTTGGAATATTAGACAATTGTTTTATACAACGCTAATGAAAATCGTTGTTTTGCCAGCGAAATATTTCATCCAGGTATAGTGTTTTTTAAAAACATGAACGTTCTATTATTTTACATATAGCATTGCCTCTTGCGTCATAGTTTAATAAAACTGTATCAATATAGATAAATTACATTTTTAAAATAATGTATATTATATCCCAGTTTATTTTATTCTACACATAATGTTATCCAAATTAATTAATTGTAATTGTTTTTAAAAAGAACGGTCCTTCTTTTACTATGGCTTAATATAGGGACACGATAAATTTCTAGTTGGAAGAACTAAATAATGAGTTGGCCCAACTAAATATTTACAGAAATAAATTATTATTGACATATATCTAACATTTTGACTTATTTTGTACTTATTTGGTTATATTATTATATTAAGGATGTTTGGAATATTGGACAATAATTTTTTACAACGCTAACCAAAAATTGTTTTTTTGCTTGCAAAATATTTATTTGGCGCTAGTGTTTTTTTGTGCACATGAACGTTCTGATTTTTTACACATAACATTGCCTTTTGCGTCATACTTTAATAAAACTGTATCAATATAGTATAAATAACATTTTTTAAATAATTTATATAATATCCCTTTATAATTTATTTCACACACAATGTGTTCCAAATTAATTAATTGCAAATGTAAAAAAAAAAAAAAAATTAACAATTAAAATTAGTTAAATAAAAATAGTTTCTTATCCTTATTGAATTATTTGTTTAGGCTCAACATATTATAGTTTACATCATATACTTTTACTATTGAATTATAGACCACGTTCCTATACAGAAAAATATACATAGATGGAAAGACTTAAACTATGGAATAAAAAAGGGACATGACAAATACCTAATTGGGGGAACTGAATAAATAATTTCGCCAACTAAATGTTTACAGGAATAACTTTTTATTTAGTTATTTCGTTTACAAATTTTTTTTTACCCCTTATCCCTATAATAACCAAACTTTTTGTTGGACCAAGTTTTTATTAAGCCAGGCCCACTAGAAATGTTTTGTACCCTTATAATAACCATAAGTTTATTTTTGGCAACTTTTTCTTTTTGGAAGAGTTACTGATTTACTTAAATTTATAGCGATCACACTGTAAATCTTGTGCCAATATAGTTTGTTATTTGAAGGGGTTTCTTTATAAGAAACTTATTTATCAATAATTTTCTGATTTAATTCACTGGATAATAATATAATTTTAGTTTTTTAATTTTTGGTACAAATAATATTAGGAATATTTGGAAAATAAGTGCTTCAACAACTGCCTCTGTACTGATTGTTTTTATTTTCAACGCACTGTTTGTTTTTGTTTTTAGCGGCATCGTTTGTTTTTGGATTTTATCGAACATTTCTTTTTCTTCCGACTCCACTCTTATATTGAACCACCTTTTCTTTCCACTGATTTCAAAAATTACACAGATTTTACAGTTTTCTCAAATTTTACAAAAAGAATTGTATTACCTTCCATCTTAACCAAATAAACAATCAAAGACTTTTTTATGATTGTTCATGAGCGTCTTTAAAAATTGAACACAATATTGCTGTTCCGTTTCTATGTAAACCATATCAATACTATCTACGGTAACCACATAATGTCTGATTGAACTTGTATTAGGCACTTGTTGTGTTTCATACCCACTTAAGTGATTTAAAAGAGTTAACACGGCACATCAATATAGTATAAATTACAGTTTTATAATAATGTATATTATATCCCTTTATATTTTATTCGACAGATGATGTTATCCAAATTAATTAATTGTAAATGTTTTTAAATACAAAGGTCTTACTTTTACTATGGTTTGATATAGGGACACGATAAATTTCTAGTTGGAATAACTAAATAATGAATTGGCCCAACAAAATATTTACAGAAACAAATTTTTATTTAGTTATTTCGTTCACAAGTTTTGTTTTACCCCTAATCCTTATAATAGCTAAAAATTTAGTTGGACCAAGTTTTTATTAGGCCAGTCCCACTAGAAAGGTTTTGTACCCTTATATTAACCATACATTTATGTGGACTAACTTTTTTTTTCGGAAGAGTTACTGATTTACTTAAATTTTTATTGATCACACTGTAAATCATGTGCCTAATATATTTTGTTGTTTGAAGGGGTTTCTTTATAGGAAAATTATTTTATTAAAAATTTTCTGATTTAATGCTCTGTATAATAATGTACTTAACGTTTTGACTTATTTGGCACTAATAATGTTAGGAATATTGGACAATTATTTTTTACAACAATAACCAAAATCGTTTTTTTGCTATCAAAATATTTATTCGGCGCTAGTGTTTTTTTATACACATGATCGTTCAGTTTTCTTACAAATAACATTGCCTTTTGCGTCATACTTTAATAAAACTGTATCAATATAGTATACATTAAATTTTTTAAATAATTTATATTATATCCCTTTATATTTTATTTTACACATAATGTAATCCAAATTAATTAAATTGCAAAAGTTAAAAAAAAATTAACAATTGAAATTATTTTAATAAAAATAGTTTCTTATCCTTATTGAATTATTTGTTTAGGTTCAACATACTAAAGTATACATCATATACTTTTACTTTTGAATTATAGAACACGTTACAGGAGACACCACGGGGAGGTGGTCTTAGTTATCTCCCAAAAATGTGTTTTTTGGTCAATTTAAGGTCAAGTTTCGTCATGTTATTTGCCGATGAGCGGTTCCTTCGTTGTCATTTTAGTTGTTTTATATTATTGAGTTGACAAAAATTCATCTGTCCTAATTTTGACACTCTTATAACTTCAAAAGTAACGAGATCACATAATATAAAAACAATGCAAAAATTAAAATAAAAAAAATTAATTAAATCCTATAGGCTATAAGACGTTGAGTGGATCTCTTTAAAAAAATCGTCCTGTATTTCTAAATTGGCGATAAAAGTTTCAAGAAAACTTCTGGGCCGCAACTCATACGTCCATCGAAAACTGCGGGCCGCAATTCACCGGTCTCCGACATCCTAAACCACGCCTCGGGCCGCAACTCACCTACAGCCTAAAAACCAACACTTAATCTGAATCCAAAAAACCACAGTCCTCTTCATAATTTGCAGGTAGTTGGACCTTATACACTCATAGTTGACCGTGTTACACCGATGGTACACCGTGTTTTGAACACACATCAGAGTAAAACCAATACCTTCTCGCTTTGCATCGAAGCTAAAACATTTTTCTGGATTTTTGTGTAAAAGACATCAAAAGTGGTCAAATTGTATGTTTTTTGAGTCGGTGATTTCGAATTTAATATCAGCTCTCAATTTTAATCAGCCAGAAAGAACTTAAGTAAAAAAAAAAAAAATTGAATTTGTGTAAACTTAAAGTCAAAAGTGGTATTTGAGCACAAAACTTAATAGCATCATTCTGCATAGATAAACATAAAATTGTTTTAATGATTTGATAAATTTTTTTTAAAGATTTTAGGTGTTTTTGTTAAAATATACGCAATCTGCGAAAACACAGTTTTCCGGCAATTAAAAAAAAACTGCAGTGCCGAAATTTTTTTCCGTTTAATATGCTATGAATACATATGAGTTCTAATTACTGACAAATTTTCAACTTAAGGGTCTTAAACTTACGGCTAAAAAACTAAAAAAAACTTGAACCCCCTCTAAAAGAATTGGGAAATGGGTTTAATTTAAATTTGATACAACTGACGTGCGCGGGCATACCAAATAAATATTTCTTATAAATTTCAAATCGATCCGAATCTTTTTCTTGAAATTATAGCCAATAAAAGTTCCAAGTTAAAAACTCGTACGGTTTTTTTTTGTTTTTTCAAATTTCGTTTGTGAAGAAGTAAACTTTTTCAACTTTTACCCCCCCTCCCCCAAAGTAGCAACTTTATGAAATTTGTGATTTATAGAGTTGCTATTCGACGGAATTGGTCCATTATTAAAAAAGTTACAGTGTATACAGATAAAAAAAAAACACACATCAGAATAAAACCAATACCTTCTCGCTTTGCATCGAAGCTAAAACCAGTACAAAGGGATCGGGGACTAGTGGGGACGAAGCGTAGTGGGGTCGGGGCATAGTGGGGACAAGGAAGTTACAGGTTTACAGGAATTTTTAAATCTGAGATTGACAAAATTACTTTCGAATAAACGCTTCGATGAAAAACAGTAGTTAGTATTTTCAAGCCAGTACAGTCCTAACCAAGCACAGTGTAAACCAGCAAAGTAAGAAATTATTAAATAGAGGTGCTACAAATAAGCATCAATGCGTTTATTTAAAAGTGATTTTATCCGAGAGAACTTGTACAGTAGAGTATATGCATAATAGAATGAATGCATCGAGGCGATGGAGAGCTCTACAGGAATTGTTATAAATTAAAGTGAATAAAATCACTAGGCACACGATCAATTTCTAGTTGGAAGAGCTAAATAAATAATTGAGCCAACTAAATGTTTACAAGAACAAATTTGTATGAAGTTATTTCAACTAAAAATTTACTGTAACCGTAGTCCCTATAATAGTCAAACTTTTAGTTAGACTAAGTGTTTATTAAGCCAGTCCAACTAGAAATGATTTGTACCTTAAATTAACCATAGTCTTAGTTCGATCAACTTTGTATTTTTGCAAGAGTTACCTACTGTTTTACTTAAATTTATAGCGATGATAAGGTACAAATTGTGCCCAATATATTTTGTTATTTGAACGGGTTTCTTTATAAGAAACTAATTCTTTAATATTTTTCTGATTTAAACCTCTGTATAATACTATATCTAACATTTTGACTTATTTGGTACTAATAATATTAGGAATATTTAGAATATTGGACAATAATTTTATACAACACTAACCAAAATCGTTTTTTTGTTTGAAAAATATTTATTCGGCGCTAGTGTTTTTTAGAAACATGAACGTTCTGTTATTTTACAAATAACATTGCCTTTTGCGTCATATTTGAATAAAACTGTATAAATATAGTATAAATTACATTTGTCAAATAATGTATTATATATTCATTTAGTATATACATTTACTATATTTTTCAGTTTTTATGTTTATTGAATTATTACATTTTTTAAATAATTTGTATTATATCCCTTTATATCTATTTCTACACATAATGTTATCCAAATTAATTAATTCTAAATGTTTTTAAAAACAACGGCCCTACTATGGTTTAATTTAGGGACACGATAAATTTCTTGTTAGAAAAACTAAATAATGGTTTGGTCCAACTAATTATTACAGGAACAAATTTTTAATTAGTTATTTCGTTTACGAATTTTGTTTTACCCATTATCGTTATAATAGCCAAACTTTAGTTGGACCCAGTTTTTATTAAGCCAGTCCAACTAGAAATGTTTTGTACCCTTCTATTAACCATAGTTTTAGTTGGACCAACTTTGTATTTTTAAAAGAGTTACTAGTTTACCTATTTTTATAGCGATCACACGGTAAACCTTGTGCCCATTATATTTTGTTATTTGAACGGGGTTCTTTATAAGTAACTTATTCATCAATAATTTTCTGATTTAAACCTCTGTATCAAATTTGTTTTTTTACTTGCAAAATATTTATTCTACGCTAGTGTTTTTTAGACACATGGTTATTCTGTTTTTTTACAAATAACATTGCCTTTGCGCCATACTTTAATAAAATTGGTTTTATATAATATAAATTACATTTTTTATATAATGTATATTATATCCCTTTATATTTTTTCTACACATAATGTGATCCAAAATTAACTAATTGTAAATTAAAAAAAAAAAAAAAATTAACAAATTTTTAAAATAAAAAGAGTTTCTTATCCTTATTGAATTATTTGTGTAGGTTCATTATGAAGTATACATTATATATTATTACTATTGAATTGTAGACCAGGTCCCTACATAGAAAAATGTATATAGTGTGGCATAATTAATCCGAAAAAAAAAGGAACATGATAAATATCTTTTTGGAGGAACTGAATAAATAATTGGGCCAAATAAATGTTTATAAACATTAAAAAATTGTAATTAATTATTTCAACCACAAATTTACTGTACCCTTAATCCATATAGGTAACAACCATATTTTAGTTGGATCAAGTTTTTATTAAATCAGTCCCTCTAGAAATGTTTTGTTCATTACTTGTTTAAACCATAATATTGAACATAATTTTGTAAATAATGTAAAGGCCCCTGTCGGAAAAACCCAAATACAAATTTTAAAAACACATTTTTTATGGGATGTTACTGGAATAACCAAAAAGGAAAATTCCTACGTACCAATAAAGATTTTTCATTTAATTCTCGTTCAAGTCCAACTTAAGGGTCAACTCATGCCAATAGGCGTCCCGATATTCTTGGTGCGTAATACCCAGTTTGGATTTCATGCCAATCACTCTCCAATTCACCAAATCCATAGATTGACAGATACGATTGCTTCAGCATTTTAAAACAAGCAATATTGTACTGGCTTATTTCGTAATGTCGCACAAGCGTTTGATATATTTGGCCCAGTGGTCTACTTTACAAACTGAAAAAATATTTCCAGTCCCTATATGTATCCCTTAAAATAAAACTATACTTTCAAGACAGAAAAATTATAGTCAGAAAAATGTGTGCTTATTCACCTTGCTTTTCTTACACGTTACTAGCTACTTTTGTTGACGATACAGCTATATTAATTTGTCACAAAAATAGAAGTGACGTGGCTCACTATTTACAATACGATAAAAATCTGTGATACATGGTTTAGGAATAAAAATAAATCCAGTCACGTTACCTTTGCTCTTCGTCATGAAACATGTCCTGCTGCAATACTCAACAACTTAGTTATCACTACTCCAAATGAGACAAAATATCTTGGTTTAATACCAGACAAACGTCTAACCTGGGGACCTCACATAAAAAAATAAATGAAAAAATCAACTATTATTATATTGGATCTTTTCTGCCGGATTCTTAAATCCAAGCTGCCACTCAAAACTAAATTACTTATACATCAACAATAAAACCAATACATGCGTTTCCAAATATATCACTACGAATGGTCACAAATGCCCCAAGGGGTACCAAACGTTACTGGAATAGAGACCTACTAACATAAAATAAAAAACTCAATAACATAACCACACTTTACATATAGAGTTGTTACCAATGGATGGTTTCTCTTTCAAGGCATTCAAGCTTTGTAATATAACTTAGAAAAAAAACTTACTGTACATATTTTTGTATAGCTTGTTTTTTTCGAAAGTAAAAAAAAGAATTTTCTTGGTGTCTGCTAAAGTTGTTTAAATGATATTGTATTGTTAACAAGTTTATAATTATAAATTAATACATTTTTTTAAGTATTACATACTTTCATGCCATTTTGAAGAAATTCGTTTTTCAAAGTGCTTATAATTTCTGAATTCTTTTTTTTTACTAACACCATAAAATTGTATAAAACTTAATCTGTAAAATGAGTTACATTACATTATATTTATGGGTTTTTTCCTTTAGATCGAAGTCTTTCACAATAAAAACTTACGGGGACGGTAGTTTGTTCTGGTAGAGATACTAGAGTACTTATTTATTAGCGTATAATTAGCTATTGCTCATTTTCACACCGTAAGTGAAACTGTATTAAATGGTGGTTCAATATTATAATATAATAGTATTGCCAATTGTCACTTTTATTCTATTAAAACCATTTGCTACTATTACAGAAATAAAATAATTATTTTATGAACAAAAATCTAATTATTCATTTTACTTCGAATGTTAACACAAAACAATTTAATGAATGCTATAGCATGCTATTGGTACCAACCACATACGTTTTAAAAATTATGGATATATTAATCGAGTAGGTTAGTTTACGGGGAAAAAATTATCGTGACTTTAGACTAGAAAAAATCTTGTCAAAAGCACTACGGTAAATTTACGATCAGTCGGTATAATTTGGCAAAAAATGTCATAAACAATATTATTACAAACCAATAACTCAGTACATAATAAACAATACATAGACTCAAATTATTCTTGTATCAATGGTCAAAATTTATTATTGTATTAAATAGAATAATTATATATAACTCGGTTTATATTTATTTAAATTATAATTCTATAATTGTGAATGTTGTTATTATATTTAATATTTTCCTGATTGTTTTAGTCTAAACATTCGGACTTCTAACTGTAAACATTAGCTGTAAACATTAAAGTAACCCTACATTAAGTGTAAACGAAAGTCCTAATGCCGGAAACACTTTATCTATGAACAAATTGATTTCTTCACCGAGTTGCCGTTCAATACCTGTTTGCGATGTTTCAACATCAGCTGTGAGATTTTTTGCTACTATGGGATTCATCTGAGAAATTATTTCATTTATATCTTTTTTCACTTTTGACAAATTTTCCTTGATAGTTTCCATTTTTACAAATAACTGTTCCACAATGTACTTTTTAAAATTTTTACTATACAATTCTGAGCTATCGAAATTTGTTATATCAACAAAACTCTTGAACAAGATTAGGATTTTCGAAATATACAAATTTGTGGTCAGAGGAGATATATTTTGAAAATATATATTAGCGGCTTTCATGTACTGTATAATTGGATCGCTCTTTTTGACTGCTTTCACAAAGGATTCAGTAAAGACATATTTTTCATTAGGTTTCATTTTCAAATCATAGAGTTCTGATAAAAGCGTGTAGTATAAAAATAAGTCTTTTAATATTCCACCAAAGTAAGCGCTCATCAGGTCGTAGAGGAGACGAATTTTACCGTTAATATTTTTTTCGTTGACTTCAGTGGCGATCAGACTTTGAAAATCGTATTGCTTATTATCCACAAGAATCGTCAAGCGATACAAATATTGTGACCAGCCAGAGTGATTTTTTAGTATCCCATTTGTTAGCGTAATTCGTGTTTGAGTGTCGGGAATTTCATTTAAAATGGTAGTTTGTGACTCCTTTATGTAATTGAAACCCAGGAGAAAGTAATCAATTTCTATGAACTCTTTTATTGCATTATTAATCAAAGGGTGTAATATGATCATTTTTTCGACTTCACTGATCTCCTTGTAATATATTTCCTTAAGTTTTACGTCGACCGTGTTTGAGTTGGAATCGCCAAATTTTTCTTTTAAAAGCGCCGCTGGACCACAAGTGTTTGTGAAAAAATTCATAGCGGTTGTTTCTAGTTTTCTTAATTCTATTAAAATATTTTTTAATTTGTCATTAATATATCGATCAACGTTATTTCCATCATTAGGTAATCTGATCCGTTCGTGCAAGTTAATGAATTGTTCCAGGATTACAAAAAAGGCGGTTTTTAAATCGGTTTGCGTAATTAAGTTACTGAAAAACGATAGCGCACCTTTCATGCGTGATACTAAGGTTTCCGGGTTTAATAGTTGTATAAACTTTTGCAGACATTCCCGATGAACAAAAGCGGTCATAAACGTGCATGTTGTGCCAAGTCTGTATAAATATGTTTGATATATTAGAAAATCAATAGTGTACTGGCAACTCAGTAAAAGTTGGACTTGTCGATATTTAATAACTACGTTTCCGACTGTTATCGTGATTGGTCCTGTGGTATAGTCCCCAAGCACATTGGTTATTTTGAGCCGTCTAGAGCCGTCGACGATTTCTAGTGGAGGCAAACCACGCCAACCCGGAAAACTCAGAAGTTTAGACATCTCGTCCACGGGGTCTGCCGCAATCGAATCAGATACCATACTGCTGCATAGTACAAGAAACATCAAACCGCTTAAAAAGCGTTTTGTTAACATTTTATTTTTTGAAAAATTAAAATCACGTATAATTACGAACTTTGAACGAATTACTGAGAACCGAACAATCCGGATAGTTAACTAGGTATGAAAAATTATTGTACGTGTTGGACTAGTTACAAACCTTTACGCATATTATCGCGAATGTGTATAATGAATATATTTTGTGCACAACAACAGTTAAAGTAAACACAAACGGTATGTTTGAGTTTTATTTCGACTGCCACTCCACCTCCTCATCCCCACCTATAACCACCACCACCGACTGTATCAGATTGCCGTTCCGTGCTGCTTCAACCACTGCCTCTGTACCGATTGTTTTTATTTTCAACGCACCGTTTGCTTTTTTTGTGTGGCATCGTTTGTTTTTGGATTTTATCGAACACTTATTTTTCCTCCGACTTCATTCTTATATTGAACGACGATTTCTAATATCCATTACGTACTAGACATTCCTAAATGTCTAATCAACTATTTACCCACCCCCTCCATTAACCTAACCCCTCAACGTTGGTGTTATTTTTAATGTTTATTTAAAAATATACACAGCTTGAAAACTGACTGAATAGACTATCTTAGCAATTATAATTGTTTGGATAACAAACTGACTCATACAAAAAAAAAAATTAATATTTACAACAACAACTACAATTAAATAATAACGGATAACAAAATTAAGTTGTAAATAAATAATTATATTTGGAGATGTGTTTATTTTTTTTGTTATTTTCTTAATAGGAATCTTGAAATTGTTTATAATATAATAAGCAACACCTAGTTTACATTGTGAATAGTTTTCAAAATTTAAGTTCCAGGAATAGGTACACAAAAAAAAACAAAACAAAGAAAAATGCCTTCCTTTTTTGGCTTTTCGTGAGAGCTTTTTTGCTGTTCCAAGCTGTTAATAACGTTGGAAACACAAACATACATGTAGTTATAGATTAAAACAAAGTCGAAAGATTTCATAAGCAATAATATTAAAAATCACCGTTTAATCGAATCTATGGAATTTAGTAGTTATTCTCAGGCGTCTTGAAATTGAATGGTTTCGTTTTTTTATTGAATAAGTTACTAAATAGGAAAACTGATTGTTCTGAAATACTTGCTTAATATCCTTTTACTTGCTTTCCAATGATTTCAGAAATACACAGATTTGTTAGTTTCCTTGAATGTCCAGAATGACAGCTATTATCAGCCGATAAACTGTATGGTACATTATTATTGTGTTCCATTCAATATTAAGTACAATTTACCATATCACAACTGTGCCCCAACCCTACTATGCTCTGTCCCTACTGTGCCTCAACCCCACTGTACTGGCTTATTCCTATGGGAACCACCTATTTACTTACTTTCGGTCTCCAGATATCTTAATAATTAATCTTAATAATCTTCCAGAGTCGTAACGTGATTTTCAGGAATCTCTTAACACTTGTTTTGAATTTCTTGTTCCTATATAAGTTGTTTCACACATACATATATCACAATGACTTAAATACCTTTCATCTTAACTTAATAAACAATCAAAGACTTCTCTATGACAGTTCATTAGCGTCTCTAAAAACCGAATACAATATTGCTGTTCCGTTTCTGTGTAAACCATACCATTACTATCTACGGTAACCATATAATGTGTAATTGAGCTTGTATTAGGCACTTGTTGTGTTTCATAACCATTTTAGTGAGTTAACAGAGTTAACACGGCACATTATCTGAGTTTGTAAATCTATGAATACCTTTTCTGTTTTATTATGCACTGTTATAGCATTTTTGGGTTGTGTATACTGTTAATAATTTTGTTCCTTAAATTATACCGACTGATTGTATTATTGACACATAAAAATAAAATATAATATTTGAATAACATTTAATAATAATTGAACATAATGACATTCTTTTACCATTTAAATTCAACAATTATTTCAGTTTATTCAGGTTTTAGTATCGATGCGATAGTTGAGAAGGTATTGGTTTTGTCATGGTGTGTTTGCTTTACGTTAGTGGATCAAAATATTATATTAAAGTTTAAAGTTTATATTAAGTCAATCCCACTAGAGTTTTGTACCCTTCTATTAAACATAGTTTTAGTTCAACCAACTTTGTTATTTTGGAAGAGTTACTGATTTATTTAAATGTATAGTGATCACAAAGTACATCTTGTGCCCAATATATTTTGCTATTTGAACGAATCTTTATAAGAAACTTATTCATCAATAATTTTCTGATTTAAATCTCTGTATAATAATATATTTATCATTTTGACTTGTTTGGCACTAATAATATTAGGAATATTGGACAATTATTTTTTACAACGATAACCAAAATCGTTTTTTGCTAGCGAAATATTTATTCGGCGCTAGTGTTTTTTAGACACATGAACGTTCTGGTATTTTAGAAATAACAATTCCTTTTGCGCCATACTTTAATAAAACTGTATCAATATAGTATAAATTACGGTTTTTAAATAATGTATATTATATCCCTTTATATTTTATTCGACACATAATGTTATCCAAATTAATTAATTTTGTTTTTAAATACAAAGGTCTTACTTTTACTACGGTTTGATATAGGGACACGATAAATTTCTAGTTAAAATAACTAAATAATGAATTGGCCTAACTAAATATTTACAGACACAAATTTTCATTTAGTTATTTTGTTTACAAGTTTTATTTTACCCCTAATCCCTATAATTGCTAAACAAGTTTTTATTAGGCCAGTTCCACTAGAAAGGTTTTATACCCTTATATTAACCATAAATTTATGTGGACCAACTTTTTATTTTTGGAAGAGTTACTGATTTACTTATATTTATAGCGATCACACTGTAAATCTTGTGCCCAATATATTTTGTTTTTTGAAGGGGTTTCTTTATAAGAAAATTATTTATCAATAAATTTCTGATTTAATGCTCTGTATAATAATATAATTATCATTTTGACTTATTTGGTACTAATAATATTAGAAATATTTGGAATATATTGAAATTTTTTTATACAACGCTAACCAAATTTGTTTTTTTGCTTGCGATATATTTAATCAGCTAGTGTTTTTTTTATACTCAGGCACGTTCTGTTTTCTTACAAATAACATAGCTTTTTGCGTCATACTTAAAAAAAAATTTTTTTACATAGTTTAAATAACATTTGTTTAGAAATGTATATTTTATCCATTTAAATTTTATACGACGCATAATGTTTTTCTAAATTAATGTAATGTTATCTAAATGAATTAATTGTAAATGTTTTTAAAAACAACGATCCTACCTAAACAATGGTTTAATATAGGAAAACAATACTTTTTCAGTTGGAAGAGCTAAATAAATAATTGGACCAACTAAATGTTTACAGGAACAAATTTGTATTTCGTTATTTCAACTATAAATGTATTGTACTCTTAATCCATATAGGTAATAACCATATTTTAGTTGAATCAAGTCTTTAAATCAACTCACACTTCTAATCTAAATACTCCAAATGAAAGTACATCCAAATTTAACCAGGAAAATGCTACTAACACTCAAACATCTGATTCAATCCAAAGTAAACCACTATTACTAGACAAACTCAAAATGTCAAACAAAAATACTAAAACAATTCCTACAACCCAAGTTAAACGATCGGCTCCGTCTTCCACTACTACATCACTATCCCAAAAATCGCTCAACTTAAACAGTACATCGCCAATTAAGGGACCAAAAAAAAGGATAAAACTACTTCTAAAAAACCTAAAATGCGGTCCAGCACCAGTTCTTTTGAAAGCTTCTACACAAAAATTGATGAATTTTTGGAGCCATCTCGAGAATTATTCAAAAATATTCCAGAAAGCCCCTTATCTTTTGAGCAATTCAAAGACTTCATTGAAAACGCTCAAGGAGGCACCAATCTTGATAGCTTGTGTATAGAGTACCAAAGTAGTCCCAAAGCAATAATTAAAATTATTGAAACCATTAGACTCGCCCTAACTGCAAAAAGCATTAAAAATCGACTAACTAGACTATCAAATGCCCTTTTTGAGTAGGAAAACTTCAACGACAGTCAGGCTTCAAACCTCGATTGGAATGAAGACGAAACATACTAATCAATCATCATACTTCAATTTAACCAATTCTCTAGACAATGAAGTTCTCAGCTCCAACTAATAAATCCAAACAAACATACAAAACAATATACTTTCACTCATTATGAATACAATAATACAGTGGAACATAAATGGTTTTTTCGAACGCTTAACAGACATTAAAAGAATAATCACAGACCAACAACCCATCATCATTAACTTACAAGAAACCAATTTAAATAACAAACACCAAGCTACTATAAAAGGATTCACTGGATACTTTAAAAACCGACAAGGCGCTGGTAGAGCAAGCGGGGGTGTAGCAACCTTTGCCAATAATAACTTCGACAATAAACAGCTAAATCTCAACACCCACCTTGAAGCTATAGCGGTTCAAACAAATATCGGACAACACTCATTAAACATATGCAACATATATATTCCTGATAGTACTCCTCTCATATACGATGAGATAAAAGACATCATAAAACAACTACCTAAACCATATATTATAATAGGTGATTTTAATAGTAGAAACACGCTATGGGGATCAAACAAAATAGACACGAGAGGGAAAATAGTGGAAAAAATTCTTGACTCTGAGGAACTGATACTATTAAACACAGGACAACCAACCAGACATAATACAGCCAATGGAACCTTTTCTGCCATCGACCTATCTTTCTCAAACACCACTATCGCACCAGGTATAGATTGGCAGGTTTTAAACGAATACAATGGCAGCGACCACTGGCCTATAAAAATAGATATTCCAAATAATAATCAGCAAAATTTAAACATACAAAAATGGAAAATTAAAAAAGCTGATTGGCAACTGTTCAGTGAAATAACTGACCACCTCATTAAAGAAACCAAAGAAGAAATAATAAACAAAGTAAACAATAACGATATAGATACAGCTGTAGAACTTTTAACAAAAACCATTATCCAATCAGCAGCATAACCATAGGTAAAACACCCCCAATATATAAACGCAAAACAGTACCTTGGTGGAACAACGAATGCAAAGAGACCATTAAAAAATATAAAAAAGCCTTAAACAGATACAATAAAACTAGACTATTAACTGACCACATCTCACTCAAACAAGCAAGAGCACAATCCAAATACATTATTAAAAACAGCAAAAAAAAATAACTGGAGAGACTTTACTTCATCCATTAATATTCAATCATCTCCAATATCAATATGGAACAAAATAAACTCAATAAAAGGAAATAAATACACCCCAATCCCTAAAATATTATACAATAATCAAGAACAAATATCATCAACCGAATCCAGTGTAGAGAAATTTGCAGAAATATTCCAAAAAAATAGTAGCGATCAAAATTATACAAATGAATTCTTATCTCATAAAATTACCACCGAAAACACTACACACATTATTCACAACCTAAATCATCCAACAGAAATTAATGAACCAATAGGAATACACGAACTTCAACAAGCCCTATCTAAATGTAAAAGCAAAACCTCCGGCCCAGATGACATCCCCTACGCTTTCTTACAAAACCTTTCCCTTGAAAGCACACAAACAACACTATATATATACAATAATATCCTATCAAGAGGCATACTCCCCAAAAAATGGAACATAGCACACATAATTCCAATTCCAAAACCAGAAAAAAACAAATTCCATATCTCTAATTACAGACCTATTTCACTCATTAACACATTAAGTAAAACATTAGAAAAAATAATCAACACACGTCTCATCTAGTATTTGGAAAAGTCAAATATGTTGAATAAAGAGCAATGCGGCTTTAGGAAAAATCACTCAACACTTGATGATATCTCAACACTACATACGAATATATGCAACTCTCTTAAAAACAAACGACATACAATAGTAATATCATTAGATATCGAAAAAGCTTATGACATGGTTTGGAAAAAAAGGGTCATAACCATTTTACAATCCAAAAATATAAATGGCAGAATATTAAAATACATAGAAAACTTTTTATACAATAGATCATTCCATGTCAAAATTGGCAACATAATATCAAACAACTATAAAACAGAAAACGGCCTGTCACAAGGATCCTCATTAAGTGTTACACTATTCTTAATAGCTATAAACAATATTTTTGAAGAAATCCCAAAACCTGTAAAAAGCATATGTTTTGCTGACGATAGCTATATATTCTGCAATGGAAATAACATCTCGACCACCACAAAACAGCTTCAGGAAGCTCTAGATAAATTATCTGACTGGTCAAACAAAACTGGTTTCATTTTTTCAACAAATAAGACCAAATGCATTGTTTTCAGTAGAAAAAGAAAATTAGAAACACCCATATTAAAACTCAACACATCAACACTACCTACAACAAAAGAAATAAGAATATTAGGACTAATTTTTGGCCACAAATTAACATGGTCTACTCACATAAAAACATTAAAAAACTAATTAAAAAAAAGAATGGGACTCATAAAAACTCTTTCACACCATACTTGGGGAGCAGAAAAAAACACATTAATCTACCTATACAAATCATCAATTCTCTCAAAAATCGACTACGGAGCCCCAATATATAATTTAGCGAATTCAAACATACTGAACGTATTAAACCCAATACACAACGAAGGACTAAGACTAGCAATAGGCGCATTTAGAACCAGTCCAATTGATAGCATTCTATGCTACTCTGGCGAACTACCATTGTCTATACGACGTTTAAGAGATACAATTAAATACATAACCAAAAGATCAAACGAGCCCAACCATATTATGAAAACTGACAATTCACTCTTAAAGGATATTAATAATATAAAAAGTCCAATAAACATAATAGAATCTAATGAAAAAGCACCGGAAGACATCAACCTACTAGTGACATTAATTAAAAAAATACCTTTTATCCAAACCCCACCATGGAAATGGAATTTCACCTTCAATACCGATCTACTTCAATTTGACAAAAAAAATACCAACATGGACACAATTCGCGCACACTTTCTAGACATTTGCAACACAAAATTCAATAGCCACATACACATATACACAGATGCCTCAAAATGTAAATACGGAGTTGGCTTTGCACTTACTACCAAACACTCAACTATAAAATTTAAGATCCCTAAAATAGCAAGCATCTTTAGTGCAGAGGCATATGCAATACTCGAAGAAACAAAATTCACAGAATCTATGACAAGCAACAAAATACTTATTCTAAGCGATTCTCTCAGTGTTCTAACAGCCATAAAAAATCCTTTCTCCCAAAATGAACTAATACAAAACATTCCATCCATATTAATACACTCAAACAAAGACATAAAATATATGTGGGTTCCCTCACATACAGGAATTACAGGAAATGAAGCAGCAGACAAGGCAGCAAATGAAGCTGTCATATCAAACAACACAGATATGTTGGTAGAAATCACTTCGAATGACGTTACACATCAAATCACCAAAAGATTCCACCAAAAATGGCAAAATATATGGAATGGCACTCCACCCAGTAATAAACTAAGAGAAATTAAAACAACAACCAAAAAATGGCTTTCAAAGGTATCACTGACGATAAGACAGGACATAATACTTACAAGAACCCGAATTGGACACAGCCACCTCACCCACGCACACCTACTCAACCACGAACCTCAGCCAATATGTTCTACCTGCAATAAACCAATCTCCATGAAACACATCATTATAGAATGCAACAACTACAACAACGAATGTCACATACTCAACCAGCCAAACAACATTCATACCGCACTAAAAGAAAACAACGAAGAAAACATTCTAAAATTCATTAAATTAATCAACTTATGTAATAAACTGTAAAATTCAATATTGTACCAAAAAATGTAAATGTAAATGTAAACTAAAGGCTAATGACCTAGTAGTCGAAGCCATATTTAAATAAAAAAAAAAAACTAACAATCCTGACTGCTCAGCTCACTCTGGTACTATTATTTTAATATCAAATACCATTGATATTGATATTGATAGTGTTGGGAGCCGGACAGTTCGGCCGTTAAAAAGATAGATCTTTAGCTGTTCAATGAGATGAACGTTACCCAAAGGGTACCACGAGGAGGCGATCTATCAACATCCCCCTGTAACTCTTCCAAAAATACAAAGTTGGTCTAACTAAAACTATGGTTAATATAAGGGTACAAAACATTTCTAGTTGGACTGACTTAATAAAAACTTGATTTAACTAATATATGGTTATTATATGTATAAGGGTACAGTACATTTTTTAATTGAAATAACTAAATACAAATTTGTTGCTGTAAACATTTAGCTGGGCCAATTATTTATTTAGATCGTCCAACTAAAAAAGTATTGTGTTATTAAACCATAGTTTAAGTAGGACCGTTGTTTTTAAAAACATTTACAATTAATTAATTTGGATAACATTATGTGTAGAATAAAATATAAAGGGATATAATATACATTATTTAAAAAATTTAATTTATACTATATTGAACCAAATTTATTAAAATATGGCGCAAAAGGCAATGTCTTAGGCCACCAAGGCCTACTAACATAAAATAAACAACTTAAAAACATAACCGCACTTTACATAATAGAGCTGTTACCAATTGATGGCTTTCCTTTCAAGTCATTCAAGCTTTGTAATATAACTTAGACAAAAAACGTACTGTACATATTTTTGTAAAGTAAAATAAAAAAAGAATTATTTTGGTATCTGCTAAAGTGGTTTAAATGATATTGTATTATTAACAAGTTTATAATTATGTAATAATAAAAAAAATGTAAGTATTTAATACTTTCATGCCATTTTGATGAAATTCGTTTTTCAAAGTGCTTATAATTTCTGCATTCTTTTTTTTTTTACTAACATCATATAAATGTATAAAACTTAATCCGTATAATGAGTTACATTACATTATAATTATGATTTTTTCCCTTTAGATCGAAGTCTTTCACAATAAAAACTTACGGGTTTGTAAATGAATTTGCCCGACTAAATATTTACAGGAACAAATTTTTATTTAATTATTTCGTTTACAAATTTTGTTTTACCCCTAATCCCTATAATATCCAAACTTTTAGTTGGACCCAGTGTTTATTGAGTAGGTCCAACTAGAAATGTTTTGTACCCTGTAAGTTTATTTGGACCATATTTTAGCTTCGATGCAAAGCGAGAAGGTATTGGTTTTACTCTGATGTGGGCTTTTTTTTTCGCTGTATACACTGTAACTTTTAGCTTCGATGCAAAGCGAGAAGGTATTGGTTTTACTCTGATGTGGGCTTTTTTTTTCGCTGTATACACTGTAACTTTTTTAATACTAGACCAATTCCTTCGAATAGCAACTCTATAAATCACAAATTTTGTCTAGTTTGTACTTTGGGGGGTAAAAGTTGAAAAAAAGTCTAAGAAAAGTTAAAAAAAAAACGAGTTTAGTTAACTTTTACTGGCTATAGTATCGAGAAAAAGAGTCGGATCGAGTTGAAATGTATAAGAAATATTTATTTGGTATGCCCGCGCACGTCAGTTTTGTCAAATTAAAAATATACCCATTTCCCGCCCCCCTAGGGGGGTACAAGTTTTTTTGTTTTTCGGGGGTTTTAGCCGTAATTTTAAAACTTTTGGGTTGAAAATTTGCCAGTAGTTGGAACTCATATGTTTCCATAACATATTAAGCGGGTGAAAAATTCGGCACTACTCTTTTTTTTTAATTGCCGGAAAACCGTGTTTTCGCACATTGCGTATATTTTAACAAAAACACCTAAAATATTTAAAAAAAATTAATCAAATCATTAAAACAATTTTATTTATATCTATGCAGATTGATACTATTAGGTTTTGTGCTCAAGTACCACTTTTGACTTGAAGTTTACACAAATTCAACTTTTTTTTTTTTTTTACTTTAGTTCTTTTCGGATGATTAAAATTGAGAACTGATATTAAATTCGTAATCACCGACCCAAAAAACATATAATTGGACCACTTTTGATGTCTTTTACACAAAAATCCAGAAAAATGTTTTAGCTTCGATGCAAAGCGAGAAGGTATTGGTTTTACTCTGATGTGGGCTTTTTTTTTCGCTGTATACACTGTAACTTTTTTAATACTAGACCAATTCCTTCGAATAGCAACTTTAAAAATCACAAATTTTGTCTAGTTTGTACTTTGGGGGGGGTAAACGTTGAAAAAGTTTAAGTCTTCACAGACGAAAGTTAAAAAAACAAAAAAAAAACCGTTCGAGTTTTTAAGTTAGAATTTTACTGGCTATAGTATCGAGAAAAAGAGTCGGATCGAGTTGAAATGTTTAAGAAATATTTACTTGGTATGCTCGCGCACGTCAGTTTTGTCAAATTCAAAATATATCCATTTCCCGCCCCCCTAGGGGGGTACAAGTTTTTTTGTTTTTCGGGGTTTTTAGCCGTAATTTTAAAACTTTTGGGTTGAAAATTTGCCAGTAGTTGGAACTCATATGTTTCCATAACATATTAAGCGGGTGAAAAATTCGGCACTACTGTTTTTTTTTAATTGCCGGAAAACCGTGTTTTCGCACATTGCGTATATTTAAAAAAAAACAACTAAAATATTTAAAAAAAATTGATCAAATCATTAAAACAATTTTATTTATATCTATGCAGATTGATACTATTAGGTTTTGTGCTCAAGTACCACTTTTGACTTGAAGTTTACACAAATTCAACTTTTTTTTTTTTTTTTACTTAAGTTCTTTTCAAATGATTAAAATTGAGAACTGATATTAAATTCGTAATCACCGACCCAAAAAACATATAATTTGACCACTTTTGATGTCTTTTACACAAAAATCCAGAAAAATGTTTTAGCTTCGATGCAAAGCGAGAAGGTAATGGTTTTCTCTGATGTGGGCTTTTTTTTTCGCTGTATACACTGTAACTTTTTTAATACTAGACCAATTCCTTCGAATAGCAACTTTAAAAATCACAAATTTTGTCTAGTTTGTACTTTGGGGGGGTAAACGTTGAAAAAGTTTAAGTCTTCACAGACGAAAGTTAAAAAAACAAAAAAAAAACCGTTCGAGTTTTTAAGTTAGAATTTTACTGGCTATAGTATCGAGAAAAAGAGTCGGATCGAGTTGAAATGTTTAAGAAATATTTACTTGGTATGCTCGCGCACGTCAGTTTTGTCAAATTCAAAATATATCCATTTCCCGCCCCCCTAGGGGGGGTACAAGTTTTTTTGTTTTTCGGGGTTTTTAGCCGTAATTTTAAAACTTTTGGGTTGAAAATTTGCCAGTAGTTGGAACTCATATGTTTCCATAACATATTAAGCGGGTGAAAAATTCGGCACTACTGTTTTTTTTTAATTGCCGGAAAACCGTGTTTTCGCACATTGCGTATATTTAAAAAAAAACAACTAAAATATTTAAAAAAAATTGATCAAATCATTAAAACAATTTTATTTATATCTATGCAGATTGATACTATTAGGTTTTGTGCTCAAGTACCACTTTTGACTTGAAGTTTACACAAATTCAACTTTTTTTTTTTTTTTTACTTAAGTTCTTTTCGGATGATTAAAATTGAGAACTGATATTAAATTCGTAATCACCGACCCAAAAAACATATAATTTGACCACTTTTGATGTCTTTTACACAAAAATCCAGAAAAATGTTTTAGCTTCGATGCAAAGCGAGAAGGTAATGGTTTTCTCTGATGTGGGCTTTTTTTTTCGCTGTATACACTGTAACTTTTTTAATACTAGACCAATTCCTTCGAATAGCAACTTTAAAAATCACAAATTTTGTCTAGTTTGTACTTTGGGGGGGTAAAAGTTGAAAAAGTTTAAGTCTTCACAGACGAAAGTTAAAAAAACAAAAAAAAAACCGTACGAGTTTTTAAGTTAGAATTTTACTGGCTATAGTATCGAGAAAAAGAGTCGGATCGAGTTGAAATGTTTAAGAAATATTTACTTGGTATGCTCGCGCACGTCAGTTTTGTCAAATTCAAAATATATCCATTTCCCGCCCCCCTAGGGGGGGTACAAGTTTTTTTGTTTTTCGGGGTTTTTAGCCGTAATTTTAAAACTTTTGGGTTGAAAATTTGCCAGTAGTTGGAACTCATATGTTTCCATAACATATTAAGCGGGTGAAAAATTCGGCACTACTGTTTTTTTTGAATTGCCGGAAAACCGTGTTTTCGCACATTGCGTATATTTAAAAAAAAACAACTAAAATATTTAAAAAAAATTGATCAAATCATTAAAACAATTTTATTTATATCTATGCAGATTGATACTATTAGGTTTTGTGCTCAAGTACCACTTTTGACTTGAAGTTTACACAAATTCAACTTTTTTTTTTTTTTTACTTAAGTTCTTTTCGGATGATTAAAATTGAGAACTGATATTAAATTCGTAATCACCGACCCAAAAAACATATAATTTGACCACTTTTGATGTCTTTTACACAAAAATCCAGAAAAATGTTTTAGCTTCGATGCAAAGCGAGAAGGTAATGGTTTTCTCTGATGTGGGCTTTTTTTTTCGCTGTATACACTGTAACTTTTTTAATACTAGACCAATTCCTTCGAATAGCAACTTTAAAAATCACAAATTTTGTCTAGTTTGTACTTTGGGGGGGTAAAAGTTGAAAAAGTTTAAGTCTTCACAGACGAAAGTTAAAAAAACAAAAAAAAAACCGTACGAGTTTTTAAGTTAGAATTTTACTGGCTATAGTATCGAGAAAAAGAGTCGGATCGAGTTGAAATGTTTAAGAAATATTTACTTGGTATGCTCGCGCACGTCAGTTTTGTCAAATTCAAAATATATCCATTTCCCGCCCCCCTAGGGGGGGTACAAGTTTTTTTGTTTTTCGGGGTTTTTAGCCGTAATTTTAAAACTTTTGGGTTGAAAATTTGCCAGTAGTTGGAACTCATATGTTTCCATAACATATTAAGCGGGTGAAAAATTCGGCACTACTGTTTTTTTTTAATTGCCGGAAAACCGTGTTTTCGCACATTGCGTATATTTTAAAAAAAACAACTAAAATATTTAAAAAAAATTGATCAAATCATTAAAACAATTTTATTTATATCTATGCAGATTGATACTATTAGGTTTTGTGCTCAAGTACCACTTTTGACTTGAAGTTTACACAAATTCAACTTTTTTTTTTTTTTTACTTAAGTTCTTTCCGGATGATTAAAATTGAGAACTGATATTAAATTCGTAATCACCGACCCAAAAAACATATAATTTGACCACTTTTGATGTCTTTTACACAAAAATCCAGAAAAATGTTTTAGCTTCGATGCAAAGCGAGAAGGTAATGGTTTTCTCTGATGTGGGCTTTTTTTTTCGCTGTATACACTGTAACTTTTTTAATACTAGACCAGTTCCTTCGAGTAGCAACTCTATAAATCACAAATTTTGTCTAGTTTGTACTTTAGGGGGGTAAAAGTTGAAAAAGTTTAAGTCTTCACAGACGAAAGTTAAAAAAACAAAAAAAAAACCGTACGAGTTTTTAAGTTAGAATTTTACTGGCTATAGTATCGAGAAAAAGAGTCGGATCGAGTTGAAATGTTTAAGAAATATTTACTTGGTATGCTCGCGCACGTCAGTTTTGTCAAATTCAAAATATATCCATTTCCCGCCCCCCTAGGGGGGGTACAAGTTTTTTTGTTTTTCGGGGTTTTTAGCCGTAATTTTAAAACTTTTGGGTTGAAAATTTGCCAGTAGTTGGAACTCATATGTTTCCATAACATATTAAGCGGGTGAAAAATTCGGCACTACTGTTTTTTTTGAATTGCCGGAAAACCGTGTTTTCGCACATTGCGTATATTTAAAAAAAAACAACTAAAATATTTAAAAAAAATTGATCAAATCATTAAAACAATTTTATTTATATCTATGCAGATTGATACTATTAGGTTTTGTGCTCAAGTACCACTTTTGACTTGAAGTTTACACAAATTCAACTTTTTTTTTTTTTTACTTAAGTTCTTTTCGGATGATTAAATTTGAGAACTGATATTAAATTCGTAATCACCGACCCAAAAAACATATAATTTGACCACTTTTGATGTCTTTTACACAAAAATCCAGAAAAATGTTTTAGCTTCGATGCAAAGCGAGAAGGTAATGGTTTTCTCTGATGTGGGCTTTTTTTTTCGCTGTATACACTGTAACTTTTTTAATACTAGACCAATTCCTTCGAATAGCAACTTTAAAAATCACAAATTTTGTCTAGTTTGTACTTTGGGGGGGTAAAAGTTGAAAAAGTTTAAGTCTTCACAGACGAAAGTTAAAAAAACAAAAAAAAAACCGTACGAGTTTTTAAGTTAGAATTTTACTGGCTATAGTATCGAGAAAAAGAGTCGGATCGAGTTGAAATGTTTAAGAAATATTTACTTGGTATGCTCGCGCACGTCAGTTTTGTCAAATTCAAAATATATCCATTTCCCGCCCCCCTAGGGGGGGTACAAGTTTTTTTGTTTTTCGGGGTTTTTAGCCGTAATTTTAAAACTTTTGGGTTGAAAATTTGCCAGTAGTTGGAACTCATATGTTTCCATAACATATTAAGCGGGTGAAAAATTCGGCACTACTGTTTTTTTTTAATTGCCGGAAAACCGTGTTTTCGCACATTGCGTATATTTTAAAAAAAACAACTAAAATATTTAAAAAAAATTGATCAAATCATTAAAACAATTTTATTTATATCTATGCAGATTGATACTATTAGGTTTTGTGCTCAAGTACCACTTTTGACTTGAAGTTTACACAAATTCAACTTTTTTTTTTTTTTTACTTAAGTTCTTTTCGGATGATTAAAATTGAGAACTGATATTAAATTCGTAATCACCGACCCAAAAAACATATAATTTGACCACTTTTGATGTCTTTTACACAAAAATCCAGAAAAATGTTTTAGCTTCGATGCAAAGCGAGAAGGTAATGGTTTTCTCTGATGTGGGCTTTTTTTTTCGCTGTATACACTGTAACTTTTTTAATACTAGACCAATTCCTTCGAATAGCAACTTTAAAAATCACAAATTTTGTCTAGTTTGTACTTTGGGGGGGTAAAAGTTGAAAAAGTTTAAGTCTTCACAGACGAAAGTTAAAAAAACAAAAAAAAAACCGTACGAGTTTTTAAGTTAGAATTTTACTGGCTATAGTATCGAGAAAAAGAGTCGGATCGAGTTGAAATGTTTAAGAAATATTTACTTGGTATGCTCGCGCACGTCAGTTTTGTCAAATTCAAAATATATCCATTTCCCGCCCCCCTAGGGGGGGTACAAGTTTTTTTGTTTTTCGGGGTTTTTAGCCGTAATTTTAAAACTTTTGGGTTGAAAATTTGCCAGTAGTTGGAACTCATATGTTTCCATAACATATTAAGCGGGTGAAAAATTCGGCACTACTGTTTTTTTTTAATTGCCGGAAAACCGTGTTTTCGCACATTGCGTATATTTAAAAAAAAACAACTAAAATATTTAAAAAAAATTGATCAAATCATTAAAACAATTTTATTTATATCTATGCAGATTGATACTATTAGGTTTTGTGCTCAAGTACCACTTTTGACTTGAAGTTTACACAAATTCAACTTTTTTTTTTTTTTTACTTAAGTTCTTTCCGGATGATTAAAATTGAGAACTGATATTAAATTCGTAATCACCGACCCAAAAAACATATAATTTGACCACTTTTGATGTCTTTTACACAAAAATCCAGAAAAATGTTTTAGCTTCGATGCAAAGCGAGAAGGTAATGGTTTTCTCTGATGTGGGCTTTTTTTTTCGCTGTATACACTGTAACTTTTTTAATACTAGACCAATTCCTTCGAATAGCAACTTTAAAAATCACAAATTTTGTCTAGTTTGTACTTTGGGGGGGTAAAAGTTGAAAAAGTTTAAGTCTTCACAGACGAAAGTTAAAAAAACAAAAAAAAAACCGTACGAGTTTTTAAGTTAGAATTTTACTGGCTATAGTATCGAGAAAAAGAGTCGGATCGAGTTGAAATGTTTAAGAAATATTTACTTGGTATGCTCGCGCACGTCAGTTTTGTCAAATTCAAAATATATCCATTTCCCGCCCCCCTAGGGGGGGTACAAGTTTTTTTGTTTTTCGGGGTTTTTAGCCGTAATTTTAAAACTTTTGGGTTGAAAATTTGCCAGTAGTTGGAACTCATATGTTTCCATAACATATTAAGCGGGTGAAAAATTCGGCACTACTGTTTTTTTTGAATTGCCGGAAAACCGTGTTTTCGCACATTGCGTATATTTAAAAAAAAACAACTAAAATATTTAAAAAAAATTGATCAAATCATTAAAACAATTTTATTTATATCTATGCAGATTGATACTATTAGGTTTTGTGCTCAAGTACCACTTTTGACTTGAAGTTTACACAAATTCAACTTTTTTTTTTTTTTTACTTAAGTTCTTTTCGGATGATTAAATTTGAGAACTGATATTAAATTCGTAATCACCGACCCAAAAAACATATAATTTGACCACTTTTGATGTCTTTTACACAAAAATCCAGAAAAATGTTTTAGCTTCGATGCAAAGCGAGAAGGTAATGGTTTTCTCTGATGTGGGCTTTTTTTTTCGCTGTATACACTGTAACTTTTTTAATACTAGACCAATTCCTTCGAATAGCAACTTTAAAAATCACAAATTTTGTCTAGTTTGTACTTTGGGGGGGTAAAAGTTGAAAAAGTTTAAGTCTTCACAGACGAAAGTTAAAAAAACAAAAAAAAAACCGTACGAGTTTTTAAGTTAGAATTTTACTGGCTATAGTATCGAGAAAAAGAGTCGGATCGAGTTGAAATGTTTAAGAAATATTTACTTGGTATGCTCGCGCACGTCAGTTTTGTCAAATTCAAAATATATCCATTTCCCGCCCCCCTAGGGGGGGTACAAGTTTTTTTGTTTTTCGGGGTTTTTAGCCGTAATTTTAAAACTTTTGGGTTGAAAATTTGCCAGTAGTTGGAACTCATATGTTTCCATAACATATTAAGCGGGTGAAAAATTCGGCACTACTGTTTTTTTTTAATTGCCGGAAAACCGTGTTTTCGCACATTGCGTATATTTTAAAAAAAACAACTAAAATATTTAAAAAAAATTGATCAAATCATTAAAACAATTTTATTTATATCTATGCAGATTGATACTATTAGGTTTTGTGCTCAAGTACCACTTTTGACTTGAAGTTTACACAAATTCTACTTTTTTTTTTTTTTTTACTTAAGTTCTTTTCGGATGATTAAAATTGAGAACTGATATTAAATTCGTAATCACCGACCCAAAAAACATATAATTTGACCACTTTTGATGTCTTTTACACAAAAATCCAGAAAAATGTTTTAGCTTCGATGCAAAGCGAGAAGGTAATGGTTTTCTCTGATGTGGGCTTTTTTTTTCGCTGTATACACTGTAACTTTTTTAATACTAGACCAATTCCTTCGAATAGCAACTTTAAAAATCACAAATTTTGTCTAGTTTGTACTTTGGGGGGGTAAAAGTTGAAAAAGTTTAAGTCTTCACAGACGAAAGTTAAAAAAACAAAAAAAAAACCGTACGAGTTTTTAAGTTAGAATTTTACTGGCTATAGTATCGAGAAAAAGAGTCGGATCGAGTTGAAATGTTTAAGAAATATTTACTTGGTATGCTCGCGCACGTCAGTTTTGTCAAATTCAAAATATATCCATTTCCCGCCCCCCTAGGGGGGGTACAAGTTTTTTTGTTTTTCGGGGTTTTTAGCCGTAATTTTAAAACTTTTGGGTTGAAAATTTGCCAGTAGTTGGAACTCATATGTTTCCATAACATATTAAGCGGGTGAAAAATTCGGCACTACTGTTTTTTTTTAATTGCCGGAAAACCGTGTTTTCGCACATTGCGTATATTTTAAAAAAAACAACTAAAATATTTAAAAAAAATTGATCAAATCATTAAAACAATTTTATTTATATCTATGCAGATTGATACTATTAGGTTTTGTGCTCAAGTACCACTTTTGACTTGAAGTTTACACAAATTCAACTTTTTTTTTTTTTTTTACTTAAGTTCTTTTCGGATGATTAAAATTGAGAACTGATATTAAATTCGTAATCACCGACCCAAAAAACATATAATTTGACCACTTTTGATGTCTTTTACACAAAAATCCAGAAAAATGTTTTAGCTTCGATGCAAAGCGAGAAGGTAATGGTTTTCTCTGATGTGGGCTTTTTTTTTCGCTGTATACACTGTAACTTTTTTAATACTAGACCAATTCCTTCGAATAGCAACTTTAAAAATCACAAATTTTGTCTAGTTTGTACTTTGGGGGGGTAAAAGTTGAAAAAGTTTAAGTCTTCACAGACGAAAGTTAAAAAAACAAAAAAAAAAACCGTACGAGTTTTTAAGTTAGAATTTTACTGGCTATAGTATCGAGAAAAAGAGTCGGATCGAGTTGAAATGTTTAAGAAATATTTACTTGGTATGCTCGCGCACGTCAGTTTTGTCAAATTCAAAATATATCCATTTCCCGCCCCCCTAGGGGGGGTACAAGTTTTTTTGTTTTTCGGGGTTTTTAGCCGTAATTTTAAAACTTTTGGGTTGAAAATTTGCCAGTAGTTGGAACTCATATGTTTCCATAACATATTAAGCGGGTGAAAAATTCGGCACTACTGTTTTTTTTGAATTGCCGGAAAACCGTGTTTTCGCACATTGCGTATATTTAAAAAAAAACAACTAAAATATTTAAAAAAAATTGATCAAATCATTAAAACAATTTTATTTATATCTATGCAGATTGATACTATTAGGTTTTGTGCTCAAGTACCACTTTTGACTTGAAGTTTACACAAATTCAACTTTTTTTTTTTTTTTACTTAAGTTCTTTTCGGATGATTAAATTTGAGAACTGATATTAAATTCGTAATCACCGACCCAAAAAACATATAATTTGACCACTTTTGATGTCTTTTACACAAAAATCCAGAAAAATGTTTTAGCTTCGATGCAAAGCGAGAAGGTAATGGTTTTCTCTGATGTGGGCTTTTTTTTTCGCTGTATACACTGTAACTTTTTTAATACTAGACCAATTCCTTCGAATAGCAACTTTAAAAATCACAAATTTTGTCTAGTTTGTACTTTGGGGGGGTAAAAGTTGAAAAAGTTTAAGTCTTCACAGACGAAAGTTAAAAAAACAAAAAAAAAACCGTACGAGTTTTTAAGTTAGAATTTTACTGGCTATAGTATCGAGAAAAAGAGTCGGATCGAGTTGAAATGTTTAAGAAATATTTACTTGGTATGCTCGCGCACGTCAGTTTTGTCAAATTCAAAATATATCCATTTCCCGCCCCCCTAGGGGGGGTACAAGTTTTTTTGTTTTTCGGGGTTTTTAGCCGTAATTTTAAAACTTTTGGGTTGAAAATTTGCCAGTAGTTGGAACTCATATGTTTCCATAACATATTAAGCGGGTGAAAAATTCGGCACTACTGTTTTTTTTTAATTGCCGGAAAACCGTGTTTTCGCACATTGCGTATATTTTAAAAAAAACAACTAAAATATTTAAAAAAAATTGATCAAATCATTAAAACAATTTTATTTATATCTATGCAGATTGATACTATTAGGTTTTGTGCTCAAGTACCACTTTTGACTTGAAGTTTACACAAATTCAACTTTTTTTTTTTTTTTTACTTAAGTTCTTTTCGGATGATTAAAATTGAGAACTGATATTAAATTCGTAATCACCGACCCAAAAAACATATAATTTGACCACTTTTGATGTCTTTTACACAAAAATCCAGAAAAATGTTTTAGCTTCGATGCAAAGCGAGAAGGTAATGGTTTTCTCTGATGTGGGCTTTTTTTTTCGCTGTATACACTGTAACTTTTTTAATACTAGACCAATTCCTTCGAATAGCAACTTTAAAAATCACAAATTTTGTCTAGTTTGTACTTTGGGGGGGTAAAAGTTGAAAAAGTTTAAGTCTTCACAGACGAAAGTTAAAAAAACAAAAAAAAAACCGTACGAGTTTTTAAGTTAGAATTTTACTGGCTATAGTATCGAGAAAAAGAGTCGGATCGAGTTGAAATGTTTAAGAAATATTTACTTGGTATGCTCGCGCACGTCAGTTTTGTCAAATTCAAAATATATCCATTTCCCGCCCCCCTAGGGGGGGTACAAGTTTTTTTGTTTTTCGGGGTTTTTAGCCGTAATTTTAAAACTTTTGGGTTGAAAATTTGCCAGTAGTTGGAACTCATATGTTTCCATAACATATTAAGCGGGTGAAAAATTCGGCACTACTGTTTTTTTTGAATTGCCGGAAAACCGTGTTTTCGCACATTGCGTATATTTAAAAAAAAACAACTAAAATATTTAAAAAAAATTGATCAAATCATTAAAACAATTTTATTTATATCTATGCAGATTGATACTATTAGGTTTTGTGCTCAAGTACCACTTTTGACTTGAAGTTTACACAAATTCAACTTTTTTTTTTTTTTTTACTTAAGTTCTTTTCGGATGATTAAAATTGAGAACTGATATTAAATTCGTAATCACCGACCCAAAAAACATATAATTTGACCACTTTTGATGTCTTTTACACAAAAATCCAGAAAAATGTTTTAGCTTCGATGCAAAGCGAGAAGGTAATGGTTTTCTCTGATGTGGGCTTTTTTTTTCGCTGTATACACTGTAACTTTTTTAATACTAGACCAATTCCTTCGAATAGCAACTTTAAAAATCACAAATTTTGTCTAGTTTGTACTTTGGGGGGGTAAAAGTTGAAAAAGTTTAAGTCTTCACAGACGAAAGTTAAAAAAACAAAAAAAAAACCGTACGAGTTTTTAAGTTAGAATTTTACTGGCTATAGTATCGAGAAAAAGAGTCGGATCGAGTTGAAATGTTTAAGAAATATTTACTTGGTATGCTCGCGCACGTCAGTTTTGTCAAATTCAAAATATATCCATTTCCCGCCCCCCTAGGGGGGGTACAAGTTTTTTTGTTTTTCGGGGTTTTTAGCCGTAATTTTAAAACTTTTGGGTTGAAAATTTGCCAGTAGTTGGAACTCATATGTTTCCATAACATATTAAGCGGGTGAAAAATTCGGCACTACTGTTTTTTTTTAATTGCCGGAAAACCGTGTTTTCGCACATTGCGTATATTTAAAAAAAAACAACTAAAATATTTAAAAAAAATTGATCAAATCATTAAAACAATTTTATTTATATCTATGCAGATTGATACTATTAGGTTTTGTGCTCAAGTACCACTTTTGACTTGAAGTTTACACAAATTCAACTTTTTTTTTTTTTTTACTTAAGTTCTTTTCGGATGATTAAAATTGAGAACTGATATTAAATTCGTAATCACCGACCCAAAAAACATATAATTTGACCACTTTTGATGTCTTTTACACAAAAATCCAGAAAAATGTTTTAGCTTCGATGCAAAGCGAGAAGGTAATGGTTTTCTCTGATGTGGGCTTTTTTTTTCGCTGTATACACTGTAACTTTTTTAATACTAGACCAATTCCTTCGAATAGCAACTTTAAAAATCACAAATTTTGTCTAGTTTGTACTTTGGGGGGGTAAAAGTTGAAAAAGTTTAAGTCTTCACAGACGAAAGTTAAAAAAACAAAAAAAAAACCGTACGAGTTTTTAAGTTAGAATTTTACTGGCTATAGTATCGAGAAAAAGAGTCGGATCGAGTTGAAATGTTTAAGAAATATTTACTTGGTATGCTCGCGCACGTCAGTTTTGTCAAATTCAAAATATATCCATTTCCCGCCCCCCTAGGGGGGGTACAAGTTTTTTTGTTTTTCGGGGTTTTTAGCCGTAATTTTAAAACTTTTGGGTTGAAAATTTGCCAGTAGTTGGAACTCATATGTTTCCATAACATATTAAGCGGGTGAAAAATTCGGCACTACTGTTTTTTTTTAATTGCCGGAAAACCGTGTTTTCGCACATTGCGTATATTTAAAAAAAAACAACTAAAATATTTAAAAAAAATTGATCAAATCATTAAAACAATTTTATTTATATCTATGCAGATTGATACTATTAGGTTTTGTGCTCAAGTACCACTTTTGACTTGAAGTTTACACAAATTCAACTTTTTTTTTTTTTTTTACTTAAGTTCTTTTCGGATGATTAAAATTGAGAACTGATATTAAATTCGTAATCACCGACCCAAAAAACATATAATTTGACCACTTTTGATGTCTTTTACACAAAAATCCAGAAAAATGTTTTAGCTTCGATGCAAAGCGAGAAGGTAATGGTTTTCTCTGATGTGGGCTTTTTTTTTCGCTGTATACACTGTAACTTTTTTAATACTAGACCAATTCCTTCGAATAGCAACTCTATAAATCACAAATTTTGTCTAGTTTGTACTTTGGGGGGGTAAAAGTTGAAAAAGTTTAAGTCTTCACAGACGAAAGTTAAAAAAACAAAAAAAAAACCGTACGAGTTTTTAAGTTAGAATTTTACTGGCTATAGTATCGAGAAAAAGAGTCGGATCGAGTTGAAATGTTTAAGAAATATTTACTTGGTATGCCCGCGCACGTCAGTTTTGTCAAATTCAAAATATATCCATTTCCCGCCCCCCTAGGGGGGGTACAAGTTTTTTTGTTTTTCGGGGTTTTTAGCCGTAATTTTAAAACTTTTGGGTTGAAAATTTGCCAGTAGTTGGAACTCATATGTTTCCATAACATATTAAGCGGGTGAAAAATTCGGCACTACTGTTTTTTTTGAATTGCCGGAAAACCGTGTTTTCGCACATTGCGTATATTTAAAAAAAAACAACTAAAATATTTAAAAAAAATTGATCAAATCATTAAAACAATTTTATTTATATCTATGCAGATTGATACTATTAGGTTTTGTGCTCAAGTACCACTTTTGACTTGAAGTTTACACAAATTCAACTTTTTTTTTTTTTTTACTTAAGTTCTTTTCGGATGATTAAAATTGAGAACTGATATTAAATTCGTAATCACCGACCCAAAAAACATATAATTTGACCACTTTTGATGTCTTTTACACAAAAATCCAGAAAAATGTTTTAGCTTCGATGCAAAGCGAGAAGGTAATGGTTTTCTCTGATGTGGGCTTTTTTTTTCGCTGTATACACTGTAACTTTTTTAATACTAGACCAATTCCTTCGAATAGCAACTTTAAAAATCACAAATTTTGTCTAGTTTGTACTTTGGGGGGGTAAAAGTTGAAAAAGTTTAAGTCTTCACAGACGAAAGTTAAAAAAACAAAAAAAAAACCGTACGAGTTTTTAAGTTAGAATTTTACTGGCTATAGTATCGAGAAAAAGAGTCGGATCGAGTTGAAATGTTTAAGAAATATTTACTTGGTATGCCCGCGCACGTCAGTTTTGTCAAATTCAAAATATATCCATTTCCCGCCCCCCTAGGGGGGGTACAAGTTTTTTTGTTTTTCGGGGTTTTTAGCCGTAATTTTAAAACTTTTGGGTTGAAAATTTGCCAGTAGTTGGAACTCATATGTTTCCATAACATATTAAGCGGGTGAAAAATTCGGCACTACTGTTTTTTTTGAATTGCCGGAAAACCGTGTTTTCGCACATTGCGTATATTTAAAAAAAAACACCTAAAATATTTAAAAAAAATTGATCAAATCATTAAAACAATTTTATTTATATCTATGCAGATTGATACTATTAGGTTTTGTGCTCAAGTACCACTTTTGACTTGAAGTTTACACAAATTCAACTTTTTTTTTTTTTTTTACTTAAGTTCTTTTCGGATGATTAAAATTGAGAACTGATATTAAATTCGTAATCACCGACCCAAAAAACATATAATTTGACCACTTTTGATGTCTTTTACACAAAAATCCAGAAAAATGTTTTAGCTTCGATGCAAAGCGAGAAGGTATTGGTTTTACTCTGATGTGGGCTTTTTTTTTCGCTGTATACACTGTAACTTTTTTAATACTAGACCAATTCCTTCGAATAGCAACTTTAAAAATCACAAATTTTGTCTAGTTTGTACTTTGGGGGGGTAAAAGTTGAAAAAGTTTAAGTCTTCACAGACGAAAGTTAAAAAAACAAAAAAAAAACCGTTCGAGTTTTTAAGTTAGAATTTTACTGGCTATAGTATCGAGAAAAAGAGTCGGATCGAGTTGAAATGTTTAAGAAATATTTACTTGGTATGCCCGCGCACGTCAGTTTTGTCAAATTCAAAATATATCCATTTCCCGCCCCCCTAGGGGGGGTACAAGTTTTTTTGTTTTTCGGGGTTTTTAGCCGTAATTTTAAAACTTTTGGGTTGAAAATTTGCCAGTAGTTGGAACTCATATGTTTCCATAACATATTAAGCGGGTGAAAAATTCGGCACTACTGTTTTTTTTGAATTGCCGGAAAACCGTGTTTTCGCACATTGCGTATATTTAAAAAAAACAACTAAAATATTTAAAAAAAATTGATCAAATCATTAAAACAATTTTATTTATATCTATGCAGATTGATACTATTAGGTTTTGTGCTCAAGTACCACTTTTGACTTGAAGTTTACACAAATTCAACTTTTTTTTTTTTTTTTACTTAAGTTCTTTTCGGATGATTAAAATTGAGAACTGATATTAAATTCGTAATCACCGACCCAAAAAACATATAATTTGACCACTTTTGATGTCTTTTACACAAAAATCCAGAAAAATGTTTTAGCTTCGATGCAAAGCGAGAAGGTAATGGTTTTCTCTGATGTGGGCTTTTTTTTTCGCTGTATACACTGTAACTTTTTTAATACTAGACCAATTCCTTCGAATAGCAACTCTATAAATCACAAATTTTGTCTAGTTTGTACTTTGGGGGGGTAAAAGTTGAAAAAGTTTAAGTCTTCACAGACGAAAGTTAAAAAAACAAAAAAAAAACCGTACGAGTTTTTAAGTTAGAATTTTACTGGCTATAGTATCGAGAAAAAGAGTCGGATCGAGTTGAAATGTTTAAGAAATATTTACTTGGTATGCCCGCGCACGTCAGTTTTGTCAAATTCAAAATATATCCATTTCCCGCCCCCTAGGGGGGGTACAAGTTTTTTTGTTTTTCGGGGTTTTTAGCCGTAATTTTAAAACTTTTGGGTTGAAAATTTGCCAGTAGTTGGAACTCATATGTTTCCATAACATATTAAGCGGGTGAAAAATTCGGCAATACTGTTTTTTTTTAATTGCCGGAAAACCGTGTTTTCGCACATTGCGTATATTTAAAAAAAAACACCTAAAATATTTAAAAAAAATTGATCAAATCATTAAAACAATTTTATTTATATCTATGCAGATTGATACTATTAGGTTTTGTGCTCAAGTACCACTTTTGACTTGAAGTTTACACAAATTCAACTTTTTTTTTTTTTTTACTTAAGTTCTTTTCGGATGATTAAAATTGAGAACTGATATTAAATTCGTAATCACCGACCCAAAAAACATATAATTTGACCACTTTTGATGTCTTTTACACAAAAATCCAGAAAAATGTTTTAGCTTCGATGCAAAGCGAGAAGGTAATGGTTTTCTCTGATGTGGGCTTTTTTTTTCGCTGTATACACTGTAACTTTTTTAATACTAGACCAATTCCTTCGAATAGCAACTTTAAAAATCACAAATTTTGTCTAGTTTGTACTTTGGGGGGGGTAAAAGTTGAAAAAGTTTAAGTCTTCACAGACGAAAGTTAAAAAAACAAAAAAAAAACCGTACGAGTTTTTAAGTTAGAATTTTACTGGCTATAGTATCGAGAAAAAGAGTCGGATCGAGTTGAAATGTTTAAGAAATATTTACTTGGTATGCCCGCGCACGTCAGTTTTGTCAAATTCAAAATATATCCATTTCCCGCCCCCCTAGGGGGGGTACAAGTTTTTTTGTTTTTCGGGGTTTTTAGCCGTAATTTTAAAACTTTTGGGTTGAAAATTTGCCAGTAGTTGGAACTCATATGTTTCCATAACATATTAAGCGGGTGAAAAATTCGGCAATACTGTTTTTTTTGAATTGCCGGAAAACCGTGTTTTCGCACATTGCGTATATTTAAAAAAAAACACCTAAAATATTTAAAAAAAATTGATCAAATCATTAAAACAATTTTATTTATATCTATGCAGATTGATACTATTAGGTTTTGTGCTCAAGTACCACTTTTGACTTGAAGTTTACACAAATTCAACTTTTTTTTTTTTTTTACTTAAGTTCTTTTCGGATGATTAAAATTGAGAACTGATATTAAATTCGTAATCACCGACCCAAAAAACATATAATTTGACCACTTTTGATGTCTTTTACACAAAAATCCAGAAAAATGTTTTAGCTTCGATGCAAAGCGAGAAGGTATTGGTTTTACTCTGATGTGGGCTTTTTTTTTCGCTGTATACACTGTAACTTTTTTAATACTAGACCAATTCCTTCGAATAGCAACTTTAAAAATCACAAATTTTGTCTAGTTTGTACTTTGGGGGGGTAAAAGTTGAAAAAGTTTAAGTCTTCACAGACGAAAGTTAAAAAAACAAAAAAAAAACCGTACGAGTTTTTAAGTTAGAATTTTACTGGCTATAGTATCGAGAAAAAGAGTCGGATCGAGTTGAAATGTTTAAGAAATATTTACTTGGTATGCCCGCGCACGTCAGTTTTGTCAAATTCAAAATATATCCATTTCCCGCCCCCCTAGGGGGGGTACAAGTTTTTTTGTTTTTCGGGGTTTTTAGCCGTAATTTTAAAACTTTTGGGTTGAAAATTTGCCAGTAGTTGGAACTCATATGTTTCCATAACATATTAAGCGGGTGAAAAATTCGGCACTACTGTTTTTTTTGAATTGCCGGAAAACCGTGTTTTCGCACATTGCGTATATTTAAAAAAAAACACCTAAAATATTTAAAAAAAATTGATCAAATCATTAAAACAATTTTATTTATATCTATGCAGATTGATACTATTAGGTTTTGTGCTCAAGTACCACTTTTGACTTGAAGTTTACACAAATTCAACTTTTTTTTTTTTTTTTACTTAAGTTCTTTTCGGATGATTAAAATTGAGAACTGATATTAAATTCGTAATCACCGACCCAAAAAACATATAATTTGACCACTTTTGATGTCTTTTACACAAAAATCCAGAAAAATGTTTTAGCTTCGATGCAAAGCGAGAAGGTAATGGTTTTACTCTGATGTGGGCTTTTTTTTTCGCTGTATACACTGTAACTTTTTTAATACTAGACCAATTCCTTCGAATAGCAACTTTAAAAATCACAAATTTTGTCTAGTTTGTACTTTGGGGGGGGTAAAAGTTGAAAAAGTTTAAGTCTTCACAGACGAAAGTTAAAAAAACAAAAAAAAAACCGTACGAGTTTTTAAGTTAGAATTTTACTGGCTATAGTATCGAGAAAAAGAGTCGGATCGAGTTGAAATGTTTAAGAAATATTTACTTGGTATGCCCGCGCACGTCAGTTTTGTCAAATTCAAAATATATCCATTTCCCGCCCCCCTAGGGGGGGTACAAGTTTTTTTGTTTTTCGGGGTTTTTAGCCGTAATTTTAAAACTTTTGGGTTGAAAATTTGCCAGTAGTTGGAACTCATATGTTTCCATAACATATTAAGCGGGTGAAAAATTCGGCAATACTGTTTTTTTTGAATTGCCGGAAAACCGTGTTTTCGCACATTGCGTATATTTAAAAAAAAACACCTAAAATATTTAAAAAAAATTGATCAAATCATTAAAACAATTTTATTTATATCTATGCAGATTGATACTATTAGGTTTTGTGCTCAAGTACCACTTTTGACTTGAAGTTTACACAAATTCAACTTTTTTTTTTTTTTTTACTTAAGTTCTTTTCGGATGATTAAAATTGAGAACTGATATTAAATTCGTAATCACCGACCCAAAAAACATATAATTTGACCACTTTTGATGTCTTTTACACAAAAATCCAGAAAAATGTTTTAGCTTCGATGCAAAGCGAGAAGGTAATGGTTTTCTCTGATGTGGGCTTTTTTTTTCGCTGTATACACTGTAACTTTTTTAATACTAGACCAATTCCTTCGAATAGCAACTTTAAAAATCACAAATTTTGTCTAGTTTGTACTTTGGGGGGGGTAAAAGTTGAAAAAGTTTAAGTCTTCACAGACGAAAGTTAAAAAAACAAAAAAAAAACCGTTCGAGTTTTTAAGTTAGAATTTTACTGGCTATAGTATCGAGAAAAAGAGTCGGATCGAGTTGAAATGTTTAAGAAATATTTACTTGGTATGCCCGCGCACGTCAGTTTTGTCAAATTCAAAATATATCCATTTCCCGCCCCCCTAGGGGGGGTACAAGTTTTTTTGTTTTTCGGGGTTTTTAGCCGTAATTTTAAAACTTTTGGGTTGAAAATTTGCCAGTAGTTGGAACTCATATGTTTCCATAACATATTAAGCGGGTGAAAAATTCGGCAATACTGTTTTTTTTGAATTGCCGGAAAACCGTGTTTTCGCACATTGCGTATATTTAAAAAAAAACACCTAAAATATTTAAAAAAAATTGATCAAATCATTAAAACAATTTTATTTATATCTATGCAGATTGATACTATTAGGTTTTGTGCTCAAGTACCACTTTTGACTTGAAGTTTACACAAATTCAACTTTTTTTTTTTTTTTTACTTAAGTTCTTTTCGGATGATTAAAATTGAGAACTGATATTAAATTCGTAATCACCGACCCAAAAAACATATAATTTGACCACTTTTGATGTCTTTTACACAAAAATCCAGAAAAATGTTTTAGCTTCGATGCAAAGCGAGAAGGTAATGGTTTTCTCTGATGTGGGCTTTTTTTTTTCGCTGTATACACTGTAACTTTTTTAATACTAGACCAATTCCTTCGAATAGCAACTTTAAAAATCACAAATTTTGTCTAGTTTGTACTTTGGGGGGGTAAAAGTTGAAAAAGTTTAAGTCTTCACAGACGAAAGTTAAAAAAACAAAAAAAAAACCGTACGAGTTTTTAAGTTAGAATTTTACTGGCTATAGTATCGAGAAAAAGAGTCGGATCGAGTTGAAATGTTTAAGAAATATTTACTTGGTATGCCCGCGCACGTCAGTTTTGTCAAATTCAAAATATATCCATTTCCCGCCCCCCTAGGGGGGGTACAAGTTTTTTTGTTTTTCGGGGTTTTTAGCCGTAATTTTAAAACTTTTGGGTTGAAAATTTGCCAGTAGTTGGAACTCATATGTTTCCATAACATATTAAGCGGGTGAAAAATTCGGCAATACTGTTTTTTTTGAATTGCCGGAAAACCGTGTTTTCGCACATTGCGTATATTTAAAAAAAAACACCTAAAATATTTAAAAAAAATTGATCAAATCATTAAAACAATTTTATTTATATCTATGCAGATTGATACTATTAGGTTTTGTGCTCAAGTACCACTTTTGACTTGAAGTTTACACAAATTCAACTTTTTTTTTTTTTTTTACTTAAGTTCTTTTCGGATGATTAAAATTGAGAACTGATATTAAATTCGTAATCACCGACCCAAAAAACATATAATTTGACCACTTTTGATGTCTTTTACACAAAAATCCAGAAAAATGTTTTAGCTTCGATGCAAAGCGAGAAGGTATTGGTTTTACTCTGATGTGGGCTTTTTTTTTCGCTGTATACACTGTAACTTTTTTAATACTAGACCAATTCCTTCGAATAGCAACTTTAAAAATCACAAATTTTGTCTAGTTTGTACTTTGGGGGGGGGTAAAAGTTGAAAAAGTTTAAGTCTTCACAGACGAAAGTTAAAAAAACAAAAAAAAAAACCGTTCGAGTTTTTAAGTTAGAATTTTACTGGCTATAGTATCGAGAAAAAGAGTCGGATCGAGTTGAAATGTTTAAGAAATATTTACTTGGTATGCCCGCGCACGTCAGTTTTGTCAAATTCAAAATATATCCATTTCCCGCCCCCCTAGGGGGGGTACAAGTTTTTTTGTTTTTCGGGGTTTTTAGCCGTAATTTTAAAACTTTTGGGTTGAAAATTTGCCAGTAGTTGGAACTCATATGTTTCCATAACATATTAAGCGGGTGAAAAATTCGGCAATACTGTTTTTTTTGAATTGCCGGAAAACCGTGTTTTCGCACATTGCGTATATTTAAAAAAAAACACCTAAAATATTTAAAAAAAATTGATCAAATCATTAAAACAATTTTATTTATATCTATGCAGATTGATACTATTAGGTTTTGTGCTCAAGTACCACTTTTGACTTGAAGTTTACACAAATTCAACTTTTTTTTTTTTTTTTACTTAAGTTCTTTTCGGATGATTAAAATTGAGAACTGATATTAAATTCGTAATCACCGACCCAAAAAACATATAATTTGACCACTTTTGATGTCTTTTACACAAAAATCCAGAAAAATGTTTTAGCTTCGATGCAAAGCGAGAAGGTATTGGTTTTACTCTGATGTGGGCTTTTTTTTTCGCTGTATACACTGTAACTTTTTTAATACTAGACCAATTCCTTCGAATAGCAACTTTAAAAATCACAAATTTTGTCTAGTTTGTACTTTGGGGGGGGTAAAAGTTGAAAAAGTTTAAGTCTTCACAGACGAAAGTTAAAAAAACAAAAAAAAAACCGTTCGAGTTTTTAAGTTAGAATTTTACTGGCTATAGTATCGAGAAAAAGAGTCGGATCGAGTTGAAATGTTTAAGAAATATTTACTTGGTATGCCCGCGCACGTCAGTTTTGTCAAATTCAAAATATATCCATTTCCCGCCCCCCTAGGGGGGGTACAAGTTTTTTTGTTTTTCGGGGTTTTTAGCCGTAATTTTAAAACTTTTGGGTTGAAAATTTGCCAGTAGTTGGAACTCATATGTTTCCATAACATATTAAGCGGGTGAAAAATTCGGCAATACTGTTTTTTTTGAATTGCCGGAAAACCGTGTTTTCGCACATTGCGTATATTTAAAAAAAAACACCTAAAATATTTAAAAAAAATTGATCAAATCATTAAAACAATTTTATTTATATCTATGCAGATTGATACTATTAGGTTTTGTGCTCAAGTACCACTTTTGACTTGAAGTTTACACAAATTCAACTTTTTTTTTTTTTTTACTTAAGTTCTTTTCGGATGATTAAAATTGAGAACTGATATTAAATTCGTAATCACCGACCCAAAAAACATATAATTTGACCACTTTTGATGTCTTTTACACAAAAATCCAGAAAAATGTTTTAGCTTCGATGCAAAGCGAGAAGGTAATGGTTTTCTCTGATGTGGGCTTTTTTTTTCGCTGTATACACTGTAACTTTTTTAATACTAGACCAATTCCTTCGAATAGCAACTCTAAAAATCACAAATTTTGTCTAGTTTGTACTTTGGGGGGGTAAAAGTTGAAAAAGTTTAAGTCTTCACAGACGAAAGTTAAAAAAACAAAAAAAAAAACCGTTCGAGTTTTTAAGTTAGAATTTTACTGGCTATAGTATCGAGAAAAAGAGTCGGATCGAGTTGAAATGTTTAAGAAATATTTACTTGGTATGCCCGCGCACGTCAGTTTTGTCAAATTCAAAATATATCCATTTCCCGCCCCCCTAGGGGGGGTACAAGTTTTTTTGTTTTTCGGGGTTTTTAGCCGTAATTTTAAAACTTTTGGGTTGAAAATTTGCCAGTAGTTGGAACTCATATGTTTCCATAACATATTAAGCGGGTGAAAAATTCGGCAATACTGTTTTTTTTGAATTGCCGGAAAACCGTGTTTTCGCACATTGCGTATATTTAAAAAAAAACACCTAAAATATTTAAAAAAAATTGATCAAATCATTAAAACAATTTTATTTATATCTATGCAGATTGATACTATTAGGTTTTGTGCTCAAGTACCACTTTTGACTTGAAGTTTACACAAATTCAACTTTTTTTTTTTTTTTACTTAAGTTCTTTTCGGATGATTAAAATTGAGAACTGATATTAAATTCGTAATCACCGACCCAAAAAACATATAATTTGACCACTTTTGATGTCTTTTACACAAAAATCCAGAAAAATGTTTTAGCTTCGATGCAAAGCGAGAAGGTATTGGTTTTACTCTGATGTGGGCTTTTTTTTTCGCTGTATACACTGTAACTTTTTTAATACTAGACCAATTCCTTCGAATAGCAACTTTAAAAATCACAAATTTTGTCTAGTTTGTACTTTGGGGGGGGTAAAAGTTGAAAAAGTTTAAGTCTTCACAGACGAAAGTAAAAAAACAAAAAAAAAACCGTTCGAGTTTTTAAGTTAGAATTTTACTGGCTATAGTATCGAGAAAAAGAGTCGGATCGAGTTGAAATGTTAAAGAAATATTTACTTGGTATGCCCGCGCACGTCAGTTTTGTCAAATTCAAAATATATCCATTTCCCGCCCCCCTAGGGGGGGTACAAGTTTTTTTGTTTTTCGGGGTTTTTAGCCGTAATTTTAAAACTTTTGGGTTGAAAATTTGCCAGTAGTTGGAACTCATATGTTTCCATAACATATTAAGCGGGTGAAAAATTCGGCAATACTGTTTTTTTTGAATTGCCGGAAAACCGTGTTTTCGCACATTGCGTATATTTAAAAAAAAACACCTAAAATATTTAAAAAAAATTGATCAAATCATTAAAACAATTTTATTTATATCTATGCAGATTGATACTATTAGGTTTTGTGCTCAAGTACCACTTTTGACTTGAAGTTTACACAAATTCAACTTTTTTTTTTTTTTTTACTTAAGTTCTTTTCGGATGATTAAAATTGAGAACTGATATTAAATTCGTAATCACCGACCCAAAAAACATATAATTTGACCACTTTTGATGTCTTTTACACAAAAATCCAGAAAAATGTTTTAGCTTCGATGCAAAGCGAGAAGGTATTGGTTTTACTCTGATGTGGGCTTTTTTTTTCGCTGTATACACTGTAACTTTTTTAATACTAGACCAATTCCTTCGAATAGCAACTTTAAAAATCACAAATTTTGTCTAGTTTGTACTTTGGGGGGGTAAAAGTTGAAAAAGTTTAAGTCTTCACAGACGAAAGTTAAAAAAACAAAAAAAAAAACCGTTCGAGTTTTTAAGTTAGAATTTTACTGGCTATAGTATCGAGAAAAAGAGTCGGATCGAATTGAAATGTTAAAGAAATATTTACTTGGTATGCCCGCGCACGTCAGTTTTGTCAAATTCAAAATATATCCATTTCCCGCCCCCCTAGGGGGGGTACAAGTTTTTTTGTTTTTCGGGGTTTTTAGCCGTAATTTTAAAACTTTTGGGTTGAAAATTTGCCAGTAGTTGGAACTCATATGTTTCCATAACATATTAAGCGGGTGAAAAATTCGGCAATACTGTTTTTTTTGAATTGCCGGAAAACCGTGTTTTCGCACATTGCGTATATTTAAAAAAAAACACCTAAAATATTTAAAAAAAATTGATCAAATCATTAAAACAATTTTATTTATATCTATGCAGATTGATACTATTAGGTTTTGTGCTCAAGTACCACTTTTGACTTGAAGTTTACACAAATTCAACTTTTTTTTTTTTTTTTACTTAAGTTCTTTTCGGATGATTAAAATTGAGAACTGGTATTAAATTCGTAATCACCGACCCAAAAAACATATAATTTGACCACTTTTGATGTCTTTTACACAAAAATCCAGAAAAATGTTTTAGCTTCGATGCAAAGCGAGAAGGTATTGGTTTTACTCTGATGTGGGCTTTTTTTTTTGCTGTATACACTGTAACTTTTTTAATACTAGACCAATTCCTTCGAATAGCAACTTTAAAAATCACAAATTTTGTCTAGTTTGTACTTTGGGGGGGTAAAAGTTGAAAAAGTTTAAGTCTTCACAGACGAAAGTTAAAAAAACAAAAAAAAAAACCGTTCGAGTTTTTAAGTTAGAATTTTACTGGCTATAGTATCGAGAAAAAGAGTCGGATCGAATTGAAATGTTAAAGAAATATTTACTTGGTATGCCTGCGCACGTCAGTTTTGTCAAATTCAAAATATATCCATTTCCCGCCCCCCTAGGGGGGGTACAATTTTTTTTGTTTTTCGGGGTTTTTAGCCGTAATTTTAAGACTTTTGGGTTGAAAATTTGCCAGTAGTTGGAACTCATATGTTTCCATAACATATTAGGCGGGTGAAAAATTCGGCACTACTGTTTTTTTTGAATTGCCGGAAAACCGTGTTTTCGCACATTGCGTATATTTTAACAAAAACACCTAAAATATTTAAAAAAAATTGATCAAATCATTAAAACAATTTTATTTATATCTATGCAGTTTGATACTATTAGGTTTTGTGCTCAAGTACCACTTTTGACTTGAAGTTTACACAAATTCAACTTTTTTTTTTTTTTTTACTTTAGTTCTTCCCGGATGATTAAAATTGAGAACTGATATTATATTCGTAATCACCGACCCAAAAAACATATAATTTGACCACTTTTGATGTCTTTTACACAAAAATCCAGAAAAATGTTTTAGCTTCGATGCAAAGCGAGAAGGTAATGGTTTTCTCTGATGTGGGCTTTTTTTTTCGCTGTATACACTGTAACTTTTTTAATACTAGACCAATTCCTTCGAATAGCAACTCTATAAATCACAAATTTTGTCTAGTTTGTACTTTGGGGGGGTAAAAGTTGAAAAAGGTTAAGTCTTCACAGACGAAAGAAAAAAAACAAAAAAAAAAACCGTACGAGTTTTTAAGTTAGAATTTTACTGGCTATAGTATCGAGAAGAAGAGTCGGATCGAGTTGAAATGTTTAAGAAATATTTACTTTGTATGCCCGCGCACGTCAGTTTTGTCAAATTTAAAATATATCCATTTTCCGCCCCCCTAGGGGGGGTACAAGTTTTTTTGTTTTTCGGGGTTTTTAGCCGTAATTTTAAAACTTTTGGGTTGAAAATTTGCCAGTAGTTGGAACTCATATGTTTCCATAACATATTAAGCGGGTGAAAAATTCGGCACTACTGTTTTTTTTGAAATGCCGGAAAACCGTGTTTTCGCACATTGCGTATATTTTAACAAAAACACCTAAAATATTTAAAAAAAATTGATCAAATCATTAAAACAATTTTATTTATATCTATGCAGATTGATACTATTAGGTTTTGTGCTCAAGTACCACTTTTGACTTGAAGTTTACACAAATTCAACTTTTTTTTTTTTTTTACTTTAGTTCTTCCCGGATGATTAAAATTGAGAACTGATATTATATTCGTAATCACCGACCCAAAAAACATATAATTTGACCACTTTTGATGTCTTTTACACAAAAATCCAGAAAAATGTTTTAGCTTCGATGCAAAGCGAGAAGGTAATGGTTTTCTCTGATGTGGGCTTTTTTTTTCGCTGTATACACTGTAACTTTTTTAATACTAGACCAATTCCTTCGAATAGCAACTCTATAAATCACAAATTTTGTCTAGTTTGTACTTTGGGGGGGTAAAAGTTGAAAAAGGTTAAGTCTTCACAGACGAAAGAAAAAAAACAAAAAAAAAAACCGTACGAGTTTTTAAGTTAGAATTTTACTGGCTATAGTATCGAGAAGAAGAGTCGGATCGAGTTGAAATGTTTAAGAAATATTTACTTTGTATGCCCGCGCACGTCAGTTTTGTCAAATTTAAAATATATCCATTTCCCGCCCCCCTAGGGGGGGTACAAGTTTTTTTGTTTTTCGGGGTTTTTAGCCGTAATTTTAAAACTTTTGGGTTGAAAATTTGCCAGTAGTTGGAACTCATATGTTTCCATAACATATTAAGCGGGTGAAAAATTCGGCACTACTGTTTTTTTTGAAATGCCGGAAAACCGTGTTTTCGCACATTGCGTATATTTTAACAAAAACACCTAAAATATTTAAAAAAAATTGATCAAATCATTAAAACAATTTTATTTATATCTATGCAGATTGATACTATTAGGTTTTGTGCTCAAGTACCACTTTTGACTTGAAGTTTACACAAATTCAACTTTTTTTTTTTTGTTTACTTAAGTTCTTCCCGGATGATTAAAATTGAGAACTGATATTATATTCGTAATCACCGACCCAAACAACATATAATTTGACCACTTTTGATGTCTTTTACACAAAAATCCAGAAAAATGTTTTAGCTTCGATGCAAAGCGAGAAGGTAATGGTTTTCTCTGATGTGGGCTTTTTTTTTCGCTGTATACACTGTAACTTTTTTAATACTAGACCAGTTCCTTCGAGTAGCAACTCTATAAATCACAAATTTTGTCTAGTTTGTACTTTAGGGGGGTAAAAGTTGAAAAAGTTTAAGTCTTCACAGACGAAAGTTGAAAAAACAAAAAAAAAAACCGTACGAGTTTTTAAGTTAGAACTTTTACTGGCTATAGTATCGAGAAAAAGAGTCGGATCGAGATGAAATGTATAAGAAATATTTATTTGGTATGCCCGCGCACGTCTGTTTTGTCAAATTCAAAATATATCCATTTCCTGCCCCCCTAGGGGGGGTACAAGTTTTTTTGTTTTTCGGGGTTTTTAGCCGTAATTTTAAAACTTTTGGGTTGAAAATTTGCCAGTAGTTGGAACTCATATGTTTCCATAACATATTAAGCGGGTGAAAAATTCGGCACTATTGTTTTTTTTGAATTGCCGGAAAACCGTGTTTTCGCACATTGCGTATATTTAAAAAAAAACACCTAAAATATTTAAAAAAAATTGATCAAATCATTAAAACAATTTTATTTATATCTATGCATATTGATACTTTTAGGTTTTGTGCTTAAGTACCACTTTTGACTTGAAGTTTACACAAATTCAACTTTTTTTTTTTTTTTACTTAAGTTCTTTCCGGATGATTAAAATTGAGAACTGATATTAAATTCGTAATCACCGACCCAAAAAACATAATTTGACCACTTTTGATGTCTTTTACACAAAAATCCAGAAAAATGTTTTAGCTTCGATGCAAAGCGAGAAGGTATTGGTTTTACTCTGATGTGGGCTTTTTTTTTCGCTGTATACACTGTAACATTTTTAATACTAGACCAATTCCTTCGAATAGCAACTCTATAAATCACAAATTTTGTCTAGTTTGTACTTTGGGGGGGTAAAAGTTGAAAAAGTTTAAGTCTTCATAGACGAAAGTTGAAAAAAAACAAAAAAAAACCGTTTTTTTTAAACTAAAAACCCAGTGTACCAGATGTGAGAAACTAAATCGTGTGACTGATTATAGTAGACACTCGATTTTTTGGGAAAAAAACCTGTCCGTGTACTTGTTAAGACACTTAATGATTCTGATACGACAAAACCACTGTCGTTATCTCGTTATTTTATAGCCTGCGTTATATAACCTTACCGAAGTGTAACTATGAGTGTATAATGTCCAACTACCTGCAAATAATGAAGAGGACTGTTGTTTTTTGGATTCAGATTAAGTGTTGGTTTTTATGCAGTATACCGCCTCAAAATGTTTTTTTTATTACACGATTTTTTTAAAGGAAAACTAATGTTTTGTATATTGTTATACTGTTATTCATTTAAAGAGATTCACGCTCGATTGTTTAAATTGTCTAATATTAGATAATCTGCTTCGTGCTAATTTTAATTTTTTAGTTTATCAACTTGTAGCTCTAATTTTGTATAAAATATTTCATTATTTTATTACAATGTACAGATTAAGATAAATTTTAATAATAATTAAGTCATAAATGATAATACTTTATTTTATGACTAGATCAAATCTCGTGAACATTTAACATCATGATACTGCTCCTATGCTATTATTAAAAAAACACAATTTTTAAAATCTCCATAAAAGGTTATTGTTAAATAACAGGCAACAGCCGACTGCTAGTGGCTATACACGTTAGTAATATTTAACTAATAAGTAATATATGTAGGTAAAATTTATTGTTTTCTCCATCACAGTACCAGTATACGATTTATTTTAATTTAAATGTAAGAAAATCGATTTTTCTTTAGAAAATAACAAGAAATTAATATACAGGATGAGGCAGTATTATGAGGCGATTTTCTAATGTATTTAAATGGTAAAACCCGTTTCACTAACCCACCCTTTACATTTTAAGGATCTATGAAAAGGTTTTTTTAGTTGCATTTTATTTTGTACATTGTTAATCTAGTAAAATAGAAGTATAATATAGCTTTGAAATAATATAATCTGTGAAGTATAAATAGTTTGTGTGATATTGCTATAATGGAAGTATATAATACATAAATATTAATTTTATTGAGAATAAGCGATTATAATTTAAACTATGGAGTACAAACGATTGAAACATGAATCGTCGACCATTCCAACAAAATATAACAAGACATTGTATTTGTGTTATTTGGTCCACTAAGTTTTTGCAAAAAAAAAAAAAACCAGTACAGTGGGGTCGGTGCATAGTGGGGACGGCGCATAGTTGGGTCGGGGCATAGTGGTGACGGGGAGGTCACAGGTTTACAGGAATTTTTAAATCTGAAAGTGATAAAATCACTTTCGAAAAAACGCTTCGATGCAAATCGGTAGTTAGTATTTTCAAGCCAGTACAGTCCAAACCAAGCACAGTATAAACCAGCAAAGTTAGAAAGTTTTAAATGAAGGTTCTGTATTTACAAATGGGCATCAAAGCGTTTATTTGAAAGCGATTTTATTCAATTTTATCACTTTTATTTATAATAATTCTTGTAGACCTGTGACCTCTCCGTTTCCTCATTGCTTTGATTACATTATGCCAATACTTTACTGTACTAGTCCTCTCGGATAAAATCACTTTCAAATTAACGCTTTGATGCTCATTTGTAAATACAGAACCTTCATTTAAAACTTTCTAACTTTGCTGGTTTATACTGTGCTTGGTTTGGACTGTACTGGCTTGAAAATACTAACTACCGATTTGCATCGAAGCGTTTTTTCGAAAGTGATTTTATCACTTTCAGATTTAAAAATTCCTGTAAACCTGTGACCTCCCCGTCACCACTATGCACCGACCCCACTGTACTGGTTTTTTTTTTATGGGATGTTACTGGAATAACCAAAAAGGAAAATTCCTACGTTCATTAATTACCAATTAACATTTTTCATTTAATTCTCGTTCAAGTCCAACTTAAGGGTCAACTTATGCCAATAGGCATCCATATATTCTTGGTGCCTAATACCCAGTTTGGATTTCGTGCCAGTCACTCTACAATTCACCAAATCCATAGATTGACAGATACGATTGCTTCAGCATTTTAAAACAAGCAATATTGTACTGGCTTATTTCGTAATGTCGCACAAGCGTTTGATATATTTGGCCCAGTGGTCTACTTTACAAACTGAAATAATATTTCCAGTCCCTATATGTATCCCTTAAAATAAAACTATACTTTCAAGACAGAAAATTTATAGTCAGAAAAATGTCTGCTTATTCACCTTGCTTTTCTAACACGTTACTGGCTACTTTTGTTGACGATGCAGCTATATTTAATTGTTACAAAAATATAAGCGACGTGGCTCACTATTCACAACTACGATAAACATCTGTGAGACATGGTTTAGGAATCACAAAAAATCCAGTCACGTTACCTTTGCTCTCCGTCATGAAACATGTCCTGCTGCAATACTCAACAACATAAATATCACTACTCCAAATGAGACAAAATATCTTGGATTAATACCAGACAAACGTCTTACCTGGTGACCTCACATCAAAGAATAAATAAAAAAATAAAAAATTATTATATTGCATCTTTTCTGCCGGATTCTTAAATCCAAGCTGATACTCAAAACTAAATTACTTATACATAAGTCAATAATACGACCAATATGGGCTTATGGAATTCAAATATGGGAACCTGCTAAGCCTTCAACAATAAGACCAATACATGCGTTCCCAAATATATCACTACGATTGGTCACAAATGCCCCAAGGGGTACCAAACGTTACTGGAATAGAGACCTACTAACATAAAATAAAAAACTCAATAACATAACCACACTTTACATATAGAGTTGTTACCAATGGATGGTTTCTCTTTCAAGGCATTCAAGCTTTGTAATAAAACTTAGAAAAAAAACTTACTGTACATATTTTTGTATAGCTTGTTTTTTTTTGTAAAATGAAAAAAAGAATTTTTTGGTGTCTGCTAAAGTTGTTTAAATGATATTGTATTGTTAACAAGTTTGTAATTATAAATTAATACAATTTTTCAACTACTACATACTTTCATGCCATTTTAAAGAAATTCGTTTTTCAAAGTGCTTATAATTTCTGAATTCTTTTTTTTTACTAACACCATGAAAATGTATAAAGCTTAATCTGTGTAATGAGTTACATTACATTATATTTATGGTTTTTTCCCTTTAGATCGAAGTCTTTCACAATAAAAACTTACGGGGACGGTAGTTTGTTCTGAAAGAGATACGAGAGTACTTATTTATTAGCGTATAATTAGCTATTGCTCATTTTCACACCGTAAGTGAAACTGTATTAAATGGTGGTTCAATATTATAAAATAATAATAATGTCAATTGTCACTTTTATTCTATTAAAACCATTTGCTACTCTTACAGAAATAAAATAATTATTTAATGAACAAAAATCTAAATATTCATTTTACTTCGAATGTTAACACAAAAAAATTTAATGACTGCTATAGCATGCTATTGATACAGTGAATGCATTATTTAACAATCAGTTCTGTTTTCGGTTTATTCGATTTTAACCATAATGGGATTTGTAATTTTCTACTTTTGACCAACTAAAGTACCAACCACATACGTTTTAAAAATTATAGATATATTAATCGAGTAGGTTAGTTTACGGGGAAAAAATTATTGTGACTTTAGACTAGAAAAAATCTTGACAAAACCACTACGGTAAATTTACGAACAGTCGGTATAATTTGGCAAAAAATGTCATAAACAATATTATTACAAATCAATAACTCAGTACATAATAAACAATACATAGACTCAAATTATTCTTGTATTCAATGGTCAAAATATATTATTGTATTCAATAAAATAACTATATTACACTCGGTTTATATTTATTTAAATTATAATTTTATAATTGTGAATGTTGTTATTATATTTAACATTTTCCTGATTGTCATTAGTCTAAACATTCGGACTTCTTACTGTAAACATTAGCTATAAACATTAAACTAATCGCAAACTGACCCTTCATTAAGTGTAAACGAAAGCCCCAATTCCGGAAACACTTTATCTATGAATAATTCGATTTTTTCATCGAGTTGCTGTTCAATACCTGTTTGCGATTTTTCAGCATAATCTGTGTGATTTTCTACTGATATGGGCTTCATCTGATCGAATATTATGTTTAGTTCTTTTTTCATTTTTGACAAAATATCGATGAAAGTATTCATTTGTATAAGTAACTGTTCCTCATTGTACCTTCCCTCACTTCTATTATACAATTTTTCGCCATCGAAATTTGTTATTTCAATAAAACTCTTGAACAAGATTAGGATTTTCGAAATATACAAATTTGTGTTCAGAGGAGATGTCATTTGAAAAAATATATTAGCGGCTTTCATGTACCGTATAACTGGATCGCTCTTTTTGACTGATATCACAAAGGATTCAATAAAGACATATTTTTCATTAGGTTTCATTGTCGAATGATAGAGTTCTGATAAAGACGTGTAGTATAAATATAAGTCTCTTAATGTTTTAACAAAGTAAGCGCTCATCAGGTCGTAGAGGAGACAAATTTTACCGTCAATATTTTGCTCGTTGACTTCAATGGCGATCAGACTTTGAAGACCGTATTTCTTTTATTCACAACAACCATCAAGTCTCCCAAATAAAGTGACCAGTTAAGGAGAGAATTTAGTATCCCCTTTGATAGCGTAATTTGTGTTTGAGGGTCGGGTATTTTATTTAAAACGGTCGTTTGTGACTCCTTTATGTAAATGAAACCCATGAGAAAGTAATCCATTTCTATGAACTCTTTTATTGCATTATTAATCAAAGGGTATAATATGATCATTTTTTCGACTTCGCTGATCTCCTTGTAATATATTTCCTTAAGTTTTACGTCGACCGTGTTCCAACCTAAGGTTGAATCGCCAAATTTTTCTTTTAAAAGCGCCGCTGGACGACAGAAGGTTTTGAAAAATTTGATAGCGTTATTTTCTAGTTTTCCTAATTCTATTAAAATATGTCTTAATTTGTCATTAATATATGGATCAACGTTAGTTCCGTCATTAGGTAATCTGATACGTTCGTGCAAGTTAATAAAGTGATCCAGGATATCGAAAAAGGCGGTTTTTAACTCGGTTGGCGTATTTAAGAAACTGAAAAACGAAAGCGCACCTTTCATGCGCGACACAAAGGTTTCCGGGTTTAATAGATGCACAAACTTATCCAGACATTCCCGATGAACGAAAGCGGTCATAAACGTGCATGTTGTGCCAAGTCTGTATAAATATGTTTGATATATTAGAAAATCAATAGTGCACTGGCAACTCAGGAAAATTTGGGCACGTCGAATTTTATAACGTAAGTTTCTGGATGTTATCAAGAGTCCTCCTTGGTCATTTTTCTTAATCACTTCGTGTATGCTTAATAGATTACCTCTATTTGATTCAACGATTTCCAGCGGCGCCAAACCAAGCCATCCCGGATAACTCAGAAGTTCAGAAATCTCTTCTATGGGGTTTGCCGCAATCGAATCAGATACCATACTGCTGCATAGTACAAGAAACATCAAACCGCTTAAAAAACGTTTTGTTAACATTTTTATTTTTTGAAAAATTTAAATCACGTGTAACTACGAACTTTGAACGAATTACTGAGAACTGAACAATCCGGATAGTTAACTAGGTATGAAAAATTATTGTACGTGTTAGACTAGTTTTAAAACCTTTACGCATATTATCGCGAATGTGTATAATGAATATATTTTGTGCACAACAACAGTTAAGGTAAACACAAACGGTATGTTTGAGTTTTATTTCGACTACCACTCCAACTCCTCATCCCCACCTATGACCACCACCACCGACCGTATCAGATTGTCGTGCCGTGCTGCTTCAACAACTGCCTCTGTACCGATTGTTTTTATTTTCAACGCACCGTTTTTTTTTTTTTTTTGCGGCATCGTTTGTTTTTGGATTTTATCGAACAATTATTTTTCCTGTGACTCCACTCTACTGAGTACCACCTTTTAATTCAATTTCACTTCTTATTCTTGGAACTCCTCTCCTAACGGAGGTTTGAAATCATCATATTAATCTGGATTTTCTATTGGGCTGCTTTGAGTTTTTGGTTGTTGTTGTAATCAAACCATTGCCTCAGATTTTGCATTTATTTTTTACTAGGAATAATTAATAATGTGGTGGGTCTTCCGTCTCTTTTCACATCGGAATGATGCAACCATACCGTTGTACTCAGCTCTGCTTGGATTTCTTCAAGACTAAGCCGTTCCAATGTCATTCATTTTCCGCCTTAGCTCGATACTAATGTAGCTGCTACCCTGCGTCAGGTTACTTTTGTCACCTCTCCGTGATCCTATTCTTGCCCGAGATTCTTTCCACTGATCTCAGAAATTACACAGATTTTACAGTTTCCTCAAATTGTACAAAAAGAATTGAATTACCTTTCATCTTAACCAAATAAACAATCAAAGACTTTTTTATGATTGTTCATGAGCGTCTTTAAAAATGGAACACAATATTGCTGTTCCGTTTCTGTGTAAACCATATCAATACTATCTACGGTAACCACATAATGTCTAATTGAACTTGTATTAGGCACTTGATGTGTTTTATACCCACTTTAGTGATTTAAAAGAGTTTACACGGCAAATTATCTGAGTTTGTAACTCCATGAATACTTTTTCTGTTTTATTATGAACTGGCATAGAATTTTTGGGTTGTTTTTACTGTTGATAATATTGTTTCTTTAATTATACCGACTGATTGTATTATTGACACATAAAAACATAATATAATATTAGAATAACATTTAATAATAATTGAACATAATGACATTCTTTTACCATTTAAATTCAACAGTTATTTCAGTCTATTCAGGTTTTAGTATCGATGCGATAGTTGAGAAGGTATTGGTTTTGTCATGGTGTGTTTGCTTTACTTTGGTGGATCAAAAGTAGTAAAAGATAATTTCTTCTCGTTGCACTGAATAGGTTAGGTACAATTTTACGGCATTCCGATCATCCAATCATATCAATACAAAGTGGTTCTTAATTGACAGAAATTGTTGTAATGCTATAGCAGTTATGCCCACCAAAGTTTATATTAAGTCAGTCTTACTAGAGTTTTGTACCCTCATATTAACCATAGTTTTAGTTGGACCAACTTTGTATTTTTGCAAGAGTTACCTATTGTTTTACTTAAATTTATAGCCATGACAAGGTACAAATTGTGCCCAATATATATTGTTATTTGAACGGGTTTCTTTATAAGAAACTTATTCATCAATAATTTTTTGATTTAAACCTCTGTATAATAATATTTTTAACATTTGGACTTGTTTGGTACTAACAATATTAGGAATATTTGGAATATTGGACAATTATATTTTATAACGCTAACCAAAATTGTTTTATTGCTTGCGAAGTATATATTCGGCGCTAGTGTTTTTTTGTGCACATGAACGTTCTGTTGTTTTTACAAATAACATTGCCTTTTGCGTCATACTTTAATAAAACTGTATCAATATATTATAAATTAAATTTTTTAAATAACGTATATTATATCCTATTATATTTTGTTCTATACATAATGTTATCCAAGTTAATTAATTAAAAATGTTTTTAAAAAGAAAATTAAAAATAGAAAATATTTAAATAAAAAAAGATTCTTATCTTATTGAATTATTTGTTTAGGTTCAACATAAAGTATATAACATATATTTTTGCTATCGATTTGTAGACCACGTTCCTACACAGAAAAATATACATAGTTGGGAAGACTTAAACTGTGGAAAAAAATTAAGGACATGATAAATATCTAATTGGAAGAACTAAATAAATAATTGGCCCAACAAAATGTTTACAAAAACAAATGTTTATTAAGTTATTTCAATTACAAATTTATTGTGCCACTAAACCCTATAATTAATAATCTTTTAGTCCGACCAACTTTGTATTTTTGCAAGAGTTACCTACTGTTTTACTTAAATTTATGGCGATGATATGTAACAAATTGTGCCCAATATAATTTCTTATTTAAACGGGTTTTTTTTATAAGAAACTTATTCATCATAAATATCTGATTTAAAACTCTCTATAATAATATATCTAACATTTTGACTTATTTGGTACTAATAATGTTAGAAATATTTGGAATATTGGACAATAATTTTATACAACGCTAACCAAAATTGTTTTTATGCTCGCGAAATATTTATTCGGCGCTATTGTTTTTTTAACGTTCTGTTTCTATAAAGTTTAAATAACATTTGTCAAATAATATATATTATATCCATTTAAATTTTTATCGACACACAATAGTTACCAAATTAAATAATTGAAAATGACTTTAAAAGAGAAAACTAAAAATTAAATATATTAAAACTTTTCACTTTCGAATAAACGCTTCGATGAAAAACAGTAGTTAGTATTTGCAAGCCAGTACAGTCCTAACCAAGCACAGTGTAAACCAGCAAAGTAAGAAAATATTAAACTGAGGTGTTGTGTATACAAATAAGCATCAAAGCGTTTTTTTTAAAGTGATTTTATCCGAGAGGACTTGTACAGTAGAGTATATGCATAATAGAATGAATGCATAGAGGCGATGCAAGAATTGTTATAAATTAAAGTGAATAAAATCACTAGGGTCACGATCAATTTTATAGTTGGAAGATCTAAATAAATAATTGGGCCAACTAAATGTTTACAGGAACACTTTTGTATAAAGTTATTTCAACTACAAATTTACTGTAACCGTAATCTCTATAATAGCCAAGCTTTTAGTTGGACTAAGTATTTATTAAGCCAGTCCAACTAGAAATGTTTTGTACCTTAAATTAACCATAGTCTTAGTTTGACCAACTTTGTATTTTTGCAAGAGTTGCCTACTGTTTTACTTAAATTTATAGAGATTATAAGGTACATATTGTGCCCAACATATTTTGTTATTTGAACGGGTCTTTATAAGAAACTTATTTATCAATAAATTTCTGATATAAATCTCTGTATATTAATATATCTAACATTTTGACTTATTTGGTACTAATGGTATTAGGAATATTTGGAATATTGGACAATTGTTTTATACAACACTAATGGAAATCGTTGTTTTGCTAGCGAAATATTTCATCCGGGTATAGTGTTTTTTTAAAACATGAACGTTCTATTATTTTACATATAGCATTGCCTCTTGCGTCATAGTTTAATAAAACTGTATCAATATAGTATAAATTACATTTTTAAAATAATGTATATTATATCCCAGTGTATTTTGTTCTACACATCCAAATTAATTAATTGTAAATGTTTTTAAAAAGAACGGTCCTACTTTTACTATGGTTTAATATAGGGACATGACAAATACCTAATTGGGGGAACTGAATAAATAATTGACCAACTAAATGTTTACAGGTCCAAATTTTTATTTAGTTATTTCGTTTACAAATTTTGTTTGACTTCTAGTCCCTATAATAGCCAAAATTTTAGTTGGACCCTGTTTTTATTAAGCCAGTCTAACTAGAAATGTTTTGTACCCTTCTATTTACCATAGTTTTAGTTGGACCAACTTTGTTTTTTTAAAAAAATTACTAGTTTACTTATTTTTATAGCGATCACACGGTAAATCTTGTGCCCAATATATTTTGTTATTTGAACCGCTTTTTATAAGAAACTTATTCATCAATAATTTTCTGATTTAATGCGCTGTATAATAATATAAATAACATTTTGACTCTTTTGGTACTAATAATATTAGGAATATTTGGAAAATTGGACAATTATTTTTTACAACGCTAACCAAAATTGTTGTTATGATTGCGAAATATTTATTCGGCGCTACCTAGTGTTTTTATGTACACATGAACGTTATGTTTTCTTACAAATAACTTTGCCTTTTGCGTCATACTTTAATAAAACTGTATCAATATAGTATAAATAACATTTTTTAAATAGTTTATATTATATCCCTTTATATTTATTTTTTCACATAATGTGTTCCAAATTAATTAATTGCAAATGTTAAAAAAAAAAGAAAGTAACAATTGAAATTAGTTGAAATAAAAAAGTTTCTTATCCTTATTGAATTATTTGTTTAGGTTCAACATATTATAGTATACATCGTATACTTTTAATATTGAATTATAGACCACGTTCCTATACAGAAAAATATATTTAGATGGGCAGACTTAAACTGTGGAATTAAAAAGGGACATGACAAATACCTAATTGGGGGAACTGAATAAATAATTGGCCAACTAAATGTTTACAGGAACAAATTTTTATTTAGTTATTTCGTTTACAAATTTTGTTTTACTTCTATTCTCTATAATAGCCAAACTTTTAAATGGACCCAGTTTTTATTAGGCCAGTCCAACTAAAAATGTTTTGTACCCTTATATTAACCATAATTTTAGTTCGACCAACATTGTATTTTTGGAAGAGTTACTAATTTACTTATTTTTATAGTGATCACACGGTAAATCTTGTGCCCAATATATTAATTTGTGAGACTTATATTTTGTTAAGGTTCGAATTCTTAGCTGATCCCCAGGTTTGAACTCCATATGTCCATAGCGCGGCTTAAGTAAGAGTTTATAAATGGTTAGTTTTGTGTGAAGGGGCAACTTCGATTAAGAATGAAGAAATCTTCTCAGAATGTTAAGACGTGAGGGCAGATTTCTCGTTTGAGAATGAATGTAAAATGGCAGGATTTAGTTTCATTAATTTTGATTTTGCAATCATTGTACCAGGTTTGAAGACTATTGAGGTGTGATTGCAAGTAATGAGAAGCAATTTTGGGGTCATATGAACAGAAAGTATTGCTTTATCGTCGTCAAATTCTGCTACAGTTGTGTTTAGATAGGTAGGTTGATCATATGTAAATATGTTGAAGAGAAGAAGAGCAGAAATAGCACCTTGAGGTACCCCTGCTTTTATTTTAGATATGGTTGAAAGAGTTGTGCGGTAACGTACTGTAAATTATCGTTCATCAAGGTAAGATTGAAAGAATAAGTAGTAGTATGGAGGTAGAATTTGTTTTAGTTTAAAAAGAAGACCATCATGCCATACTCGGTCGAATGTTTGCGCAACGTCCAAAAAAAACAGCAGTGCAGTATTGTTTATTTTCAAGTGATGAGGCGACTATATCTGTTAAACGATTTATTTGTTGGATTGTAGAATGTCTGTTGCGAAAACCAAACTGCGTGTTTGGAATAATGTTTGTCTTAGCTATGATCGGTTTAATTCTTTTTAGGCGTAGTTTTTCAAATACTTTAGAAAAGAAAGGTAGAAGACTGATAGGTGTATAGGTCTAAAGAGGGGTGCTCCGGTGGTTTACCAGTTTTGAGTACAACTATTATTACAGAGAGCTTCCACTGCAGCGGAAAGTATGAGAGGCGAAGTATGGAATTAAATATATATGTGAGAAGAATAAGTGTTTTTTTGGGGAGATGCTTAGCGACCTCGTATGTGATCAAGTCGAAACCAGGAGATTTTTTAGTGGGAAATGTAGATATGCAATGTTTAACTTCGGCTGGAGAAAAGGATTTTAGAGGTAGTGTCAATTGGAGTGGGGATAATAAGAAGTTTTGTATTTTATTAAGAAGTTCAGTATTGTTTGCAGTTTCGTGGGGCTTAAAAACATTTGTTAAGTGTTTTTGGAAAAGTTCTACTTTTTCCTAATCATTTGCGGCCCATGAACCATCTTCATTTCTAAGTGGAAGGAATGTAGGTTTGTCTTTTACGGCTTGTTTGGTGGCTTTCCATAGAGATCCGTCATGCGCGGAAAGGGAAGCTAAATAGTTTGAGTAAGACTGGCTTCTGAAGTTTGCCAGTAATCTTTTAAGGTGTGCAGTTAGGGTGTTCAGTCGTCTTTTATCAGAAGGGTAATGAATAGACTGCCATAGATTTCTAGCCCATCTTTTTTCAGTTATTAGTGTTCTAATATGGACTGGGAGATTTAGAGAAAATGGTGGTTGGTTTTGGTTGGGTAATGAAGAAGCCCTGGCAGCAGACTGTATTGTTTTTGTTAAATTTGTAACTGCATCATCTATGTTTTCGGGAGTTTTTAGTTTTATGCTTAGTTTAGTGGTATTAGTTAAGACGTCCTGAAACTTTCCCCAGTTAGTTGTTCTGTTTGCTAGAGTGGGAGTCGTGGAGCGAGTAGGAGGTGTAGAGTTTAGGGTTAAAAGAACAGAAGAGTGATCTGAACATAAGTCATTACAATTTTCAATATGATGAAATAGATTGTTTGGACTTTTTGTAACGAAGATATCAAGGATGTCTGGACGTTTATTTGGGGAGGTGGGCTAGTAGGTCGGATCGGAGGAAGCAAATGTTTTGTACCACGGGGGTTGCTTGTTCTGCAGCCCCAATTAGTATGTTTTACATTTATGTCGCCTCCTACTATACATTTGTTACCAAGAGAGTTAAAATATTGTTTGAATTGGTCGGTTGTTATTTTATGTTTAGGTGGACAGTAAGTAGCTGCTATTGTTATTGGGGTATGATTTAAAGTTATGTTTATTGCACAGGATTGTAAGTAAACTTTGCTGTAACTGGGTAGGGAGTAAAATTTTAAATGTGAGTGGACGAGGATTGCGGAACCTGCACGTGCAGTGTTGTCGGGGTGTTGGGATGTAATAAGGTGATAACCGGGGATATTTAACTTTGTTCTGGAGGTTAAGTGGGACTCAGATATAAGAGCTATATCAACTCTTTTTTCGTGCAGTACCGCGGTTAGTTCATTTGTGTGATTCAGGATTCCGTTAGGATTCCAGAGGAGGATTACAATGGAGTTTAATGTTAAAGTATTATTTGGCATTATTGTTTTTACGCGCTAGTGGCAGGTTGCCATCAACGGATTAGGGTGTTTGGCCTTATGTCGTATACATGGGACACACGTATAAATAAAATGTCTTACCGCATCGCGACCGGAAAGTATCCAAAACTTACGTCGCATCATTGATAAAACTAATTTTGGACCGGCATGTAAATATCTCTGATGGAAGTCTGGCGATTGTAGAGAGTACCTTGCGTTTTGTGAAAGGACGATCAGATTTAATATTAGTATGATAGGCAAACATATCCGAAGTAGGGTCCCAATGCATACCTAACACTTTTACGGCCGAATCATTTTTTGGGTCTAAAAACAACAGCGTTGAGTGATCAGCACAGTCTACTTTTCGAAGTGCTTGAGGCGAATTACTCGTCCACTTTCTGAGAGAGCAGCCACACGTCTTTAAAAGTCCTATCAAGTCGCTTTGAATTATTAACAATTCCTCAACGGTGTCAGCGCCGGCTACAATATCGTCGACGTAAGTGGATTTGGTCAATATACCCTTTGCACCAGGAAAATCGGACCCATTTTGAGCATCCAACTCGTTTAAGCATTTAATGGCGAGGTATGGAGCGGACGTAACTCCGTACGTAACTGTACACAGCTCATATTCGACAATCTCGGACTCAACTGAGTCCCGCCATAAAATATACTGATACCGGCGGTCTGAGTCACGCACTAGTACCTGGCGATACATTTTTGTGATATCGGCAGTCAACATATAGCGCTTAAGCCTACACTTTTGGAGAATGTCAAAAATATCGTTTTGGAGTTTAGGACCCGCTAATAATACGTCGTTCAGTGAAAACCCGGTTGATGTGGCGGCACTCGCATCAAACACCACACGTAATTTATCAATATTTTTTCCATCGCGTTTCACTACGGCGTGATGCAGTATGTAATAATAACCAGACTGAGTAGCCAGTCTCATATGACCAAGGGCGGCGTACTCGGCCATAAAAGCACGATATTCGGCGTACAACGCAGGGTCTTTAATCAAACGCATTTCTAAATTATAAAATCGTTTTAGAGCTACCGCGCGTGAATTGCCGAGGCCATGATACGGCGGCACTGTATCAAATGGCTGGTTGACACTATTGGGAAGACAAACGGAATCGCGAAATGGAAGTGCTACACAAAACCGACCATCATTTGCTCGCGTAGTTGTTTTTGAAAACCACTCTTCACATCGTTGTTCTTCCGTTATCGACTCAATTGGTGTTGCGGCTTACTCTATAGCCCAAAAGGAGCGCATAAGGTCATCTAATTTTACTGATGCCACTGATAAGGAATGAACAAGTGAGGTACTTTGTTCTTGCAATGAACCGCATACTATCCAGCCAAAATGTGTGTTTATCGCGGACGGCAAACCGTTGTGGCGTATGATGCCGCCACGAGGCCGCATTACGTGTGGGAATAAGTCACCGCCTATTTACATGTCTATCGGCGCGGGTGTATCGAATGCGGGATCAGCTAACAATAGATGTTTATAGCACTCGCGGACGGCGGACGGCAACGGTGATGTAGGCATGGTCGTTGTTATTTGCTGTAGTATTATGACATCGTTGCAACAAAAGGACGGTTCCAATTGTTGTCGCGGTAGAAGATAACAACTCGTTTCTCCATTTACTTCAGTGACAGGGGTTTTTCCAAGGCCCCTAATACTACGTAAGCATTTGCGTCTGGTGAGACCAAGCCGAGATGCACAACGAGTGGTTATTGCCGACACCTGCGAGCCACTATCTAACAAAATACGAATTGCCTGATAATTACCCCGACTATCACGTGCACGAATAACTGCGGTACCTAATACGACGGTATGATTTGCTTGCGATAAATCACAAAATTCTTGAACTTGATGTTCTGAGGTATTTGGAGTTTCAGTACATGACGGGTTGGAATGAAGTAGAGTATGATGGCGTTTTTGACATTTTGAGCATGATAATTTAGATTTGCAATCAGCGGCGCGATGCATACTACTCAAACACGAAAAACGGAGACTTTCTTTGACAGCGACCTCGCGTCGTTTTTCTATTGCGTATGATCGAAAAACACTACACCGATATACCGGATGGGAGTCTGAGTAAAATGGGCATTTTTTAAAGTCTTTCGGTGATCCGGTGGTCCCGGTTAATACAGCTCTCGGTGGAGTATATGTTTTGTTAGAATTATTTTTATTAACGCGTTCTTTTTTATCGCAATTGTAGCCCTTAATGTTTTCTAAGATACGACAGCGCTGGCTAACAAAGGTAATCAAATCGTCTATGTTTGGGATAGTAGACTGCGTCACCGTGGCTTCGAATAAACGGCGTGTTTCTGGGTCTAATACTTTAGCGGCCATATAAAATAATAAGAAACCCGATAAATCCTCCACATCGAGATTTTTTATGGCTGTTACATTATCATTAAACACTTCAATAAAACCATTCAATGCGGATAATGACTCTGTAGCAATAGGTTTGAACGAAAATATTCTATCTAAATGTACCGATGCTAAGAGCCGTTGATTTTCATAACGCGTTATGAGAGCGCCCCACGCGTCGTCATAATTGGCGGCAGAGAGTGGGAAGGACTTTATTGTGTATAACGCTGGACCCGATAAACATGATAATAATAGATGAAATCTGTCGATTTTATTAACATTTCTTGCGGAAACAAAAGACTCAAACCTTTCATAGAATGATCGCCATTTTCCAGGACTACCATCAAATTTAGGCAAATCAAAATTCGGTAAATATGTACTGTACTGCGTTATAGGTGTCGATATGATACTCGCGAAAGTGACTGGCATTAAAACTGAATTGATTTTAAAAATAAGCGTCTCAAATAATAAATAACGAGTACCGAATAATTTTGTCATGAATAATCAAATAAAAGATAATTTTTGACTTTGTTACTTAATTCCTCCGTCGACCAAAATGTATTTTACTCATGAGAGTTTTATCTAAATGTTATTAAAACAGCAACATGAACTTCTGAACACTTAAAACTGTGCATTTAAACTTTAAATTTGTTTTCTTGTTTTAGGGTATCTCCAAAAAATTACAAGAAGTCGCAACGATCAGCGTGGTGCAGCATCTTTTAAAGTTGAAAAAAGAGGGCAAAGTTTTAGAAATTGACGATCACTGGAAAATCAATAAAAAATCAAATTTGTGATACACTTAATTTTTAAAAATTTTTTTTTTAATAACACAATATTGTTTTGTCGTTACCGCAAATCGTTGCAAACAAAGTGGTATAATGTTGGAAGCTATAAACATTGTTCAACATTTTTATAAGTGGTTTGGGTTGAATTTATTGTTATTTTGTTGTACTCTGGATGTAGTTCATTATATTGTTGTTGATATATTTATACACATATACATTTTAATATTTATAAATAACTAATATAATATCATACCATATTGTTACACAAAAGACTTGAACGTATGATGTGCATAGTTTTTTTGCCGAATTAAGATTTAATAAAAAAAAAATCAGTCTACACTTAATTACAAAGGAAATCACTTGCACCAAAATAAGACAATAAGACATTGTTTATACAGAACAAATTTGTAATTTTACTCAGTTTTTTGTATTACAGATTTCCACTGTTTGAATTATATTAAAAACAAGTATTGATAGATTGATGATATTTTACTTTTGGTATACTGTATATTTAGAGTGAATTACAGCCGTTTCATTAGTTTGGTAATTAAAAAAAGAATAGTAATATCTATAGCAAGGAAGACATCACCGGAGCTCACATTAGTATTAATCTAACCAGAATAGAAAGAGTTCAGCAATACCACTATCTTGGCACCGTCATTAACGAAATAAAATGACGCATTGGTAAAGCCAGAAGTGTATTTATTAATGTCATAGACTGAGAAAATTACCAATATTGAGGTATTGCGTAGAAAGGGAAAGGAAAAAGAATTAGTTACAACAGTTAAATGCATAAAACTCCAGTACTTAGGACATATTATGCGGAACAAGTGCAGATATGACCTTCTCCAACGTATCCTACAACGAAAAATAGATAGCAAAAGAAGTCCTGGAAGAAGAACATCGTGGCTAGCCAACCTCAGAACATGGTTTGACAAAAGTTTTGTAGAATTGTTCCGGAGTTCCACTAGCAAAACTAGTATATCAATAATGATCGCCAACATCCGAAACGGATCGGCACATTAAGAAGAAGAAGAATAGGATTTAAATTAAAAAGAGATAAAAGATAAGAGATTAGAGATTATAGATAAGAGATATGTTATTGGGATGGGGATTGGCTTGAGGTCGACATTTTCATGTGAGATATATATATATATATATATATATATATAATGATATATAAGACATATCACTTGGAATGTAACTATGGTAACCACGGTACTCGAGCGAATGGTAGGTGATGACAGACGAATAATACACTAATCAGCGATTAGACAACATTTATTTTACAACGTTATTTACAGAAGTAATAGATAATAACGGTCGGTGGGCACTGAAGTACAAGATGTACTTGCGCGTCTCTAGGCGATTGATGTGGCGTGAAAACACAGCGTCAATGCAGGTCGAATTGCGCGAAGTGGAATCAGCGAGATCATTGTTGAGTTATAGTACGAGATCGGTACTCATAAAATTTGTAAAATTGTTTACTTATAATAATTAGTAATACAAAATAATTTATTATTATTTAAAAAATTCATTTATTTTTGTAAATTATTATGGATACGAGTATGGACTGTGCATGCGGCAGAACAAATAGATGTAAAAATAGAAATTACAAATTAGTAATTATGTAATTTTTATTGTTTAAGACGTCATTTTTCATAAAACCTGTCACTTGTTCGGTTTCACTAGACTCCCTGCCATCCCGACTATACCCATCCCTCCACTAACATTGGTATGGTTTTGCATTTATATAAAAAAAAATACGCAGTTTGAAAAGGTTAAGTTTATTGTAATGTAGAGCACAGGCTTTTTTTACAAATATATTTTTTGTATAACAATCTATGATGCATAAATTTTAAAATATGTAAAAAGATGTATCGACCATTTTTTTTATGTGTAATAAAAACTTTGTCTATATTTTCAAAGAAAATTTAGTTTTATCCTTTTATTAAATAATCATTTTTTCCTAATATCCATTACGTACTAGACATTCCTAAATGCTTAATTAACTATAATCCTACCCCCTCCCTTAACCTAACCCCTCAACGTTGGTGTTTTTTAAGGTTTATTTAAAAATATACGCAACTTGATAACTGACTGAGTAGACTAGCTTTGCAATTATAATTGTTTGGATAACAAACTGACTCATAAAAAAAAAGAAATAATATTTACAACAACGACTACAATTAAATATTAACGGATAACAAAATTAAATTGTAAATAAATAATTATAATTGGAATTGTGTTTATTTTTTTTTTTTAATTTCTTAATAGGAATCTTGAAAAATGTTTATAATATAATAAGCAACACCTAGTTTACATTGTGAATAGCATTCAAAATTTAAGTACTAGGTACACAAAAAAAACAAAACAAAGAAAAATGCCTTCCTTTTTTTTGGTTTTTTCGTGAGAGCTTTTTTGCTGTTCCAAGCTGTTAATAACGTTGGAAACACAAACATACATGTAGTTATAAATTAAAAAAAAGTCGAAAGATTTCATAAGCAATAATAACATATAGTATATATCATATATTTTTACTATTGATTTGTATACCACGTTCCTACACAGAAAAATATACATAGTGTGGCAGACAAAACTAATTCGAATATTTTTAAAAAAAACTTATTGAGAATACTAACATTCATTTCAAAAATATGTAAACTTTTTGGGTGTTTTTCTTGATTGTAAAAGGGATTTAGTGATGTTTTTCAAATTTTTGCCCACTTATGTACATTTTAGGTTAGATTTCTGAAAAAGAGTTGATACACGTATCAAAGCTCTGTACAATAATATATATTTAACATTTTAAATTATTTGGTACTAATAATATTAGGAATATTTGGAATATTGGACAATTATTTTTAACAACGCTAACCAAAATTGTTTTTTTGCTAGCGAAATATTTCATCCGGCTATAATAAATGAATAAAACTGTATCAATATAGTGTAAATTACATTTTTTAAATAATTTGTATTATATCCCTTTATATCTATTTCTACACATAATGTTATCTAAATTAATTAATTGTAAATGTTTTTAAAAACAACGGCCTTACTATGGTTTAATTTAGGGACACGATAAATTTCTTGTTAGAAAAACTAAATAATGGTTTGGTCCAACTAATTATTACAGGAACAAATTTTTAATTAGTTATTTCGTTTACGAATTTTGTTTTACCCATTATCCCTATAATAGGCAAACTTTAGTTGGACCCAGTTTTTATTAAGCCAGTCCAACTAGAAATGTTTTGTACCCTTCTATTAACCATAGTTTTAGTTGGACCAACTTTGTATTTTTGAAAGAGTTACTAGTTTATTTATTTTTATAGCGATCACACGGTAAACCTTGTGCCCATTATATTTTGTTATTTGAACCTCTGTATCAAAATTGTTTTTTTGCTTGCAAAATATTTATTCTACGCTAGTGTTTTTTAGACACATGGTTATTCTGTTTTTTTACAAATAACATTGCCTTTTGCGCCATACTTTAATAAAATTGGTTCAATATAATATAAATTACATTTTTTTTATAATGTATATTATATCCCTTTATATTTTATTCTACACATAATGTTATCCAAAATTAATTAATTGTAAATTAAAAAAAAAAAAAATGAACGATTGAAATTTTTTAAATAAAAATAGTTTCTTATCCTTATTGAATTATTTGTGTAGGTTCAATATGAAGTATACATTATATATTATTACTATTGAATTGTAGACCAGGTCCCTACACAGAAAAATGTACATAGTGTGGCATAATTAAACCGTGGAAAAAAAAGGAACATGATAAATATCTTTTTGGAGGAACTGAATAAATAATTGGGCCAAATAAATGTTTATAAAAATTACAAATTTGTAATTAATTATTTCAACTACAAATTTACTGTACCCTTAATCCATATAGGTAATAACCATAATTTAGTTGGATCAAGTTTTTATTAAATCAGTCCCACTAGAAGTGTTTTGTTCATTACTTGTTTAAACCATAATATTGAACATAATTTTGTAAATAATGTAAAGGCCCCTGTCGGTAAAACCCAAGCAATAGACCCTATTGTACATAATCCCAACATGCATTAATCATACGCCAAAATAACTCAACAATCTTACTATAGTAACAATACTCAAACCCAAAATACAACTAATGCTGACAAAGATTTTACTAAAAATTTTTTTTCATTTCTAACTGATCTCAAATAATTAATCAACCCCATAATATACTTGTTAATAACAGTAATAATTAAAATTGTTTACAAAAAATGTCTAATGATTCTAATCTTAATAAAACTTCTCCCAAAGTACTTCTTTAGAATGCTAATGGACTTCAATAGCATAAAAATGAGTTACAAACTATATCAAACGACAATATTATTGACGTAGCTCTAGTTAGTGAAACACACTTTACTGAAAAATCACACTTTTACTTATACAACTATACCGCATACAAAATTAATCATCCTGGCGGCTCAGCTCACGCTGGTACTACTATTTTAATATCAAATACCATACAACATAACAAAATCAGACCGTACCAAAAACAACACATTCAAGCGTCAAGCGTGTCAATAAATATTAATAATGTTCCAATTACTATTTCGGCAGTCTACTGTCCTCCTCGTTATAATATACGTCAAGTTGATTTTCAAAAATGTTTCGACACTTACGGGTTTGTATATGAATATGCCCAACTAAATATTTACAGGAACAAATTTTTAATTATTTATTTCGTTTACAAATTTTGTTTTACCCCTAATCCCTATAATATCCAAACTTTTAGTTGGACCCAGTTTTTATTGAGTCGGTCCAACTAGAAATGTTTTGTACCCTGTAAGTTTATTTGGACCAAATTTTTATTTTTGGAAGAGTTACCGATTTACTTAAATTTATAGCGACCACACTGTAAATCTTGTGCCCAATATATTTTGTTTTTTGAAGGGGTTTCTTTATAAGAAAATTATTTATCAATACATTTTCGATTTAATGCTCTGTATAATAATATAATTATCATGTTGACTTATTTGGTACTAATAATATTAGAAATATTTGGAATTTATTGAAATTTTTTATAAAAAAAATTTCAATTAATTTCTGATTTAATGCTGTATAATAATAAAATTAACATTTTGACTTATTTGATACTAATAATATTTGGAATATTGGACAATAATTTTATACAACACTAACCAATATCGTTTTTTTGTTTGAAAAATATTTATTCGGCGCTAGTGTTTTTTAGAAACATGAAAGTTCTGTTATTTTACAAATAACATTGCCTTTGCGTCATATTTTAATAAAACTGTTCAAATATAGTATAAATTACATTTGTAAATAATGTATATTATATCCCTGTATATTTTATTCTACACATAATGTTATCCAAATTAATTAATTGTAAAAGTTTTTATAAACAACGGTCTTACTTTTTTATGGTTTAATATAGGGACACTATAAACTTCTAGTTGGAAGAACTAAATAATGATTTGGCCCAATAAATATTTACAGGAACAATTTTTTATTGACATATATCTAAAATTTTGACTTATTTGGTACTCATTTGGTGATAATATTATATTAGGGATATTTGGAATATTGGACAATTATTGCAAAAATTTATTTTATACAACGCTAACCAAAATTGTTTTTTTGACTGCGAAATATTTTTTCGGCGCTACTTAGTGTTTTTTTATGTACATGAACGTTCTGTTTTCTTACAAATAACATTGCCATTTGCGTCATACTTAAATAAAACTGTATAAATATAGTATAAATTACATTTGTTAAATAATGTATATTATATCCCTTTATATTTTATTTTACACATAATGTAATCCAAATTAATTAATTGCAAATATTAAAAAAAAAAAATTAACAATTGAAATTATTTAAATAAATTTCCAATTACTATTTCGGCAGTCTATTGTCCTCCTCGTTATAATATACGTCAAGCTGATTTTTAAAAATTATTCGACCCATTAAGTCATTTATATGTAGCTGGTGGAGACTTGAACTCAAAACATTTTTTATGGGATGTAACTGGAATAACCAAAAAGGATAATTCCTACGTTCATTAATTACCAATAAACATTTTTCATTTAATTCTCGTTCAAGTCCAACTTAAGGGTCAACTCATGCCAATAGGCATCCCGATATTTTTGGTGTCTAATACCCAGTTTGGATTTCGTGCCAGTCACTCTACAATTCACCAAATCCATAGATTGACAGATACGATCGCTTCAGCATTTTAAAACAAGCAATATTTTACTGGCTTATTTCGTAATGTCGCACAAGCGTTTGATAGATTTGGCCCAGAGTAGTATGTTTTGGCCGTATGTAGCCCTGTTATCAGGCTCCTGTTATCACTATCAGGCTCCTGTTATCAGGATCGTGATAACAGGAGCCTGATAACAGGATTGTGATAACAGGGCGTTATAGCAAGGCGTGATAACAGGGCGTTATAACAGGGTCATGATAACAGGGTGTGATAGCAAGGCGTGATAACAGGGCGTTATAACAGGGTCGTGATAACAGGGTGTGATAGCAAGGCGTGATAGCAGGGCGTGATAGCAGGGCGTGATAGCAAGGCGTGATAACAGGGCGTCATAACAGGGTTGTGATAGCAGGGCGTGATAGCAGGGCGTGATAGCAAGGCGTGATAGCAGGGCGTGATAGCAGGGCGTGATAGCAGGGCGTGATAACAGGGCGTGATAACAGGGTCGTGATAACAGGGCGTGATAGCAGGGCGTGATAACAGAGTCGTGATAACAGGATTCGATACGGCCATATCACGATTCTGTTATCACAATCCGGTTTTCACTACTGGTATCACAATCCTGTTATCACTACTGGTATCACACACACACACACACACACACACGCACATGGTGGGGACGGGCGAACATCAGCATATAAGGAAGGGTGCACCACCCAACATTTAACAGTTACCAGTTATCACTGCAAGACAGTCGGTGAACAATCATTTGTGCACATACACACACGTACGGTCAAGGTAAGTCCGAGCCAGAGCTTAGATGTATTAAGTCAAACAATATTGTCATTTACAGATGAGTCAAATCACCAAAGATTTCCTAAACGACCGCAGCGAGTTCGTGTTGGAATCGAGGAGACGTCACATTACGGAGATTCAACCCTTCGTCCCATACAGAGTGATACGGTTCGAAACGGTCGTTACAAAGCACGATGCGCGTACGCCCGCCGTAGAATTACGCTTGGGCGATAATCCACAACCCATACGCGTATACTTGCCAACCAGATTCAGAATGACCGACGAAGAACTACAGAAGCCGATAGATTCTAATCTAACAATGATCTACAAGGGAAAGAAGAACGGGTCCAACGTCCACGATGTCGTATTTTTATAATATTATGGGTAAGTGCAATAGTCAGTTAGCAGAAAAAAAAATTAAATAACTAATTGCTGGTGTCTGTTGTACTCTACAGATAATGACGGACCGTTCGACGACTGACCTGCAGTACAACACACGCGCAAATATATAAGTAGCAGTAGGAGTAAATGTGATTAATGTCAATAAAAAAAAAAAAAAATGTATGTTTAGCTAAATAAATATATATATATCAAGTAAACGAAATATGATCTTATTATTATTATTATTACGATTTGAATGATATTGTACTAATAAAATAAATATTATTAACGAACACACACACACACACATCAAGTAATTTATATCATAATAGTATTATTATTATATTTAATTTTATTGGAATAAATAATATATACAAATAATATATATATATATATATATGCGCTTGCGCGTACATGTTGCAGAAATGGATAACGTGTCTTCGACGCCACGGGGCCATTAAAAGAACTCCAGTCGAAGTCTCGTTATCCATTTCTGCAACATGTACGCGCAAGCGCATATATATATAACACATCATGTAATTTATGAATTCACGCCGTTGGCAATTCGTGCCACGTCCACGTGGAATGGAGGCTCACAGGCGTGTCTGAAATTTGTGCGTCAAGGTCGACGGCCGCATGGTCAGTGCACAAAGTAAAAAAAAAAAAAATATTATCATTATTAGTTTATCTAACATACGTCCACGATACCGTAGTTATATAATATTATGGGTAAGTGCAAAAAAAAATATTATCATTATTAGTTTATCTAACATACGTCCACGATACCGTAGTTATATAATATTATGGGTAAGTGCAATAGTCAGTTAGCAGAAAAAAAAATTAAATAACTAATTGCCGTTGACTATTGTACTCTACAGATAATGACGGACCGGTCGACGACACGCACACACACACACACACACACACACACACACACACATCATGTAATTTATATCATATTAGGATTATTATATAAATAATAGTATTATTATTATATTTAATTTTATTGGAATATATATATATGCGCTTGCGCGTACATGTTGCAGAAGTGGATAACGAGTCTTCGACGCCACGGGGGCCATTAAAAGAACTCCAGTCGAAGTCTCGTTATCCATTTCTGCAACATGTACGCGCAAGCGCATATATATAACACATCATGTAATTTATGAATTCACGCCGTTGGCAATTCGTGCCACGTCCACGTGGAATGGAGGCTCACAGGCGTGTCTGAAATTTGTGCGTCAAGGTCGACGTGCGGCAACCACAGTATTTTTTTTCTCGGTTTACTCGTGGAGGAGCCGGCCGGTACCTGACCGCGGTTGCCGCCGCCGCCGCCGTCGCACCGAAAAATAATATATACAAATAATATATATATATATATATATGCGCTTGCGCGTACATGTTGCAGAAATGGATAACGAGTCTTCGACTGGATTTATTTTAATGGCCCCGTGGCGTCGAAGACTCGTTATCCATTTCTGCAACATGTACGCGCAAGCGCATATATATATATATATATATATATGCGCTTAGATGTACGTTGTGAACCAGGTGACGACGGTGGCGGCGGCGGCGGAGGCGGTGGTGTCTCGGGTGATGGGGACACCGTCCACGGCGTAGTTGGTGGCGGTGTGCAATTGCTGCAATACCTGTCCGGCGAATGCGCTATAAATACCGGCGCTATATATATTGTCTTTCAATAACCGGAAAGTTCATCTTAATACGCACGTTTTCAAACCTAACACACACACACACACACACACACACACACACACAGTGAAAATGAATCAGTCTTGTGTTGTATGTAAGTACACGTTTGCTAACCGAAAGAATATGCTACGACATCAAAGACAGTTCAACCATTACTTAGGTATAAATGAATATGGAAATATGATTAAATAGATTAATATCACCCTGACACGTTATTTACAGTTGGACCGGATCAACCCGGATCAACTCAGCAATCCCCCAACGAAGGTAAGGAAAAAAAAAATAGATCAGTATTAATTTTAGATATATGATAGAACAATAATAATAAGAAAAGTGAAATATCATTACAGCGACCGCGCCTCAACACACTGATCATCGTCAAGTCCATGTTGATGATGAAGGTAATTAAAAAAGAAATATAATAGTATAGGATGATTCTATTTGTTGTTATTTAATTACAGTATGGATAGACTTGACTACAGAAGAAGAAAATAGGGAAGCAGACAATTTTAGTAACATCGGGGAAACAGGTAAACAAAAAAAAATAATGATTTAAGGTAACTAATATACATTCATTCAACTCGGCTAACACGGTCACAATATATATGTATCAGAAAGAGTACCGGCTGCAATGAATTCGGTCAACTACAGCAGTGTCTGCGACGACCACAATTACAGCAGTGTCTGCGTCGATCAAAATATCGGTAAAAAGAATATTAATAATAATAATATACAAAACAATAACAGGGTTGATCAATTTAGAATATATCGACGTCTGGCCTCCGTCTCCGACACACCACACAGGAACCGTCGCCGACACATCGATAAGAACTGGTGGTGCCATGACAATGACCGGTATAATCAATTACACTAATTAAAATAACGCGTGCGGATAAGTACTAATAAATGGAAACATATAGGTCAAATGGACGCTACCGATGTGCCGAGTAGAATCACAACAACGGCTGCTACAGACGGCCGCAATACCGATAATATGCAAATACAAAGTCCGAACCGTAAGAATACAACCAATACAATTAATAATATGATTATACGTAAATGATAAATTAATTTAAAATAAGTAGTAAAATGATAATTTAGTTATGAATTAATTTAAAATAAATTTTTTTACATGGTATTTATGTTAATGTTGGAATTTAAAATAAATTAACAAACCGTGATATACACACACACACACACGCACACACACACACACACACACACACACACACACACACACACACACACACACACACACACACACACACACACACATAGTTTTCATAACGCATGTTTCGGAACGCGTTACATTTTTTTTCTCGACTGTATTCATGTGGGCAGTATTTTTGATTTTTTTTTTTGATTTGCTGTGTGTGTGTGTGTGTGTGTGTGACAATATATATATTTATAAGGAAATAACAGTGTACTGTAATTTAATATTCATAGCGCTCGACAACGACGATGACGGCGTCGGCGATGACGGCGTTAGCGAGGGTGATGACACGATGACCACGGGTCGGACAAGTATGATAAAGAACCGAATGGGAAAAGAGAATAATAATAATAATAATAATAATATTAATAACGGTGTGTATTTGCTTTACGAACAGCTCGATTCGGCGATGCTTTCGACGGCCGAATTTCAAATTTCAAAATCGATTGTCGAAATACGACCGCCGACATTAATGAGTTCTTGGTCCGATCGGAAGCTAAGGTGTTGAAGGTGTGGGATAAACAGCTCGTTCGGTACGTAGCGCTGAAAGTGAGTCTGGGTTTGTACGCGGTGTACGAAAAACAGAAGCAGCCGGCTGCTGGCGGCGCCGACGTGTATGACACATGTGTGCACGATCACGCGGCCGGTCCGGTCATACTGACACAGGGACAGGATCAGCACACAGTGTATACACAGCTTGCTGATATTATTCGTACGAGCGCCGACGAATTTGAACGTGGCGATTCGGGGTGGGCGTTTCGCGAGAACGTATACCTCGAAACGTCTACGTACAAGTATAATCCGCTCAGGGCATCGTGCACAATTACTCTGCCTACCTCGCTGTTGCGGAAGAGCGCCGTCCTGAACATCGCGAACACCGATGATGCATGTTTTTTTTGGGCGATCGTGGCGCACATCCACCCTGCACCGGCAGGTGTTGATCCCACGCGTACTACGAGCTATCCCCCCTACAACCGTATACTCCAAACCCGCGGGATCTCGATGCCGGTGGCGTTAAAGTCCATCCTAAAATTCGAAACCGACAACGAGATCAGCGTTAACGTGTACGCTTGGGAGGATAACAAGATCGTAGGGCCACTTTACTATACGACCGAAAAGCGAGTGCGCCACGTGAACCTGATGTACGTCACATCGGTTAACCGCACCGACGGCCATTATGTGTTGATAACCGACTTGGCGCGCGCCGTGGGGAAACAATTGTCTAGGCGCGGGCACAGAGCGTTTCTGTGTGACGGTTGTCTCCTCACGTTTAGGAACCAAGCGGCGATGGATCAACACGAATGCCGGCGGTGTCGCGTTGTTCTCCCATCGGACGATAAAAATATCGTCGAGTTCATCAATTGGAAAAACATCGTTCCCGTTCCATTCTGTATTTACGCAGACACCGAAGCTATCCTCAAACCGATCGCTCCGCCCCCGAATGCCGGTGGGACCTACGACATCGCGGAGCACGTAGCGTGTAGTTTCGCTTACTTTGTCAAGTGCGATTTCGATTCGTCACTTGACAAGTTTGAACTCTACCGGGGCGCGGATTGCATGTCGGTGTTTGTGGAACGGTTGGAACGGGACGTGAAGGCCATAGCTCGACGGTATTTTTCCCCGGTGGATATGACCCCCCTTACCCCCGCGCAGCAGGCAGTGCACGATGCGGCGACCGTGTGCTACGTCTGCCGCGAACCGTTGACACCGGTCGACAAGGTGCGGGACCATTGTCACCTGAGCGGACGATACAGAGGCCCGGCTCACAGCGCGTGTAACTTAAAACTGCGAGTACCGAACTACGTACCGATCGTGCTCCACAATTTTTCGGGTTACGATAGTCATTTTCTCACCACCGCCCTCGCCGACGACACCAATCAAATCCAAGTCATCGCCAAGACCAAAGAAAAGTACATTTCGTTGTCTAAGTTTCTGCGGTTGGACGACGAAACCGGCGGGAGTCACACAATCGTCATGCGGTTCATCGATTCATACCGGTAAGACTGATAAAAACAAAGCAGTAATTTTGGTCTACAATAACGGTATTTCTGGACAGGTTTCTGCCCTCGTCGCTGGACGAAGCCGCGCGGTCGCTGACCGACGTCCAGCTGGTGAACACCAAAACCCGGTTTCCGGACGATGGTCAGTTCCGGTTAATGAAAACGAAGGGGTATTTCCCGTACGAATACGTAACGAGCGCAGAGGTGCTTGAGGAAACGTCGTTACCTCCACTCGACGCTTTCCGGAGTCAGTTGACGTTGTCCACCATCACGGACGAACAATACCGCCACGCGCAGACCGTGTGGTCAACGTTTAACTGTCAAACACTAGGCCAGTATAGTGACGTATACATGTGCGGCGACGTGTACTTACTGGCCGACGTGTTTGAAACGTTCCGGAAGTTTATCCTCGAGCACTACAGACTCGATCCAGCTGCGTATCTGACGACCCCTTCGTTAGCCTGGGATGCGATGAAGCTAATGACAGGGGTCAAAATAGAGCTCATGACGGAGCACGATCAGGTGCAATACGTCATGAAAAACATCCGTGGGGGGTTGGTCCAATGCAATCAACATTATACAAAGGCCAACAATAAGTATATGGAGGACTTTGACCCGACGGAAGAGCCATCGTACATCATGCAGTTAGACGAAAATAACCTTTACGGATGTGCGATGAGCCTCCCCCTTCCGATTGGTGAGTTCCATTTCTTAACCCCCGCGGAGCTCACCACTTTTGACCCCCTCACCGTTTCGGACGATGCGGAATTCGGCTATTTTGTGGAGGTAGACCTCGAATATCCGCACGCCGTCCACGACCGCCTAGCAGATTTACCGTTCTTTCCGGAGAACATGGTTCCACCCGGAGGCAAACAGCCAAAGCTCATAGCTAACCTGATCAATAAAGAGAAGTAAGAACAACGGGGAAAATGTGTGTGTGTGTGTGTGTGTGTGTGTGTGTGTGTGTGGGCAACGGGAATATTTATCGATTTTTTTTTTTGTTTCAGATACGTCACTCATTACAGGTGCTTACAGCAAGGCGTTGCCAACGGGGTGGTTCTCCGGAGAATCCATAGCGCACTTCGGTTTCGGCAGCGTGCTTGGATCCGTCCGTTCATCGAAACGAACACGAGATTGCGCGCTGCGACCAGGACGAAGTTCGAGGGCAACTTGCCAAAACTGATGTCGAATTCGGTTTACGGCAAGGCGCTCGAGAACCCTGAAAAACGAACCAAAGTGCACATTGTCACGCGCTGGAGAAACGTCAAGCAGAGACTAGGAGCCGGTGTTTTGATAGCTAAACCCACGTTCGACAGCGTGGCGATCTTTACCCCGTCCATGGCGGCCGTGCAGATGACCAAATCGGTTATCAAGTACGACCGGCCGTCATACGCGGGTTTCGCCGTGCTGGAGCTGTCAAAATACATTCTGTACGACTTCCATTACGGGTACATGGTACCCAAATATGGCTCTAAAGCGCGTGTCATTTATGGAGACACGGACAGTCTGTTTTATTGGGTTGAAACCGACGATTTTTATGCTGACATGAAGGCTGATATCGACAAGTATGCACGGACCGCTTTGCCGGTCGTTCACACAAACTAATGGGTTTATTTTTTTTATCCAGGTACGATACCAGCAACTTCAGTCCGGACAACCCATACGGAATGCCTTTGGTCAACAAAATGCTTTTATGGAAGATGAAGGACGATGCTGGTGGTAACATCGTCCTATTATTCATCGGCCTTCGGAGCAAGTCGTACTGCTCCGATTCGGTCGAACCGTCGATGAATAAAAAAAAGCTGAAAGGCATTCAACGCGCGGTCGTGGAAAAGACGATCACCCCCCAGGACTACTACGACTGTCTCGTTATCCCGAACCACAAGGTAATGAGACAGACGTGTACGTTTCGGTCGAAACGTCATAGGCTGACCACCGAAATGTGCACGAAACTAGCGATGGTGTACAAAGACGACAAACGGTACCAAATACCCAATTCGTTTTTGACACTCCCCTGGGGTCATTATCGCATCCCAGACGATGAACCGGACAGTGACTAACCGGTAGCGGTGACGATGGATTTGACAGTGTAAAATAACCCAAGACTGACTCTTTTTGTATTTTATTTTTTATTTTTTTATTTTGTAAATAATGTATAGTAATAATACAAATTAAACCAAGACTTCTTTTTTTTTTTTTAAATAATTTCCCTTTAGCGATAATAATATCAGGTAATACTATTTGCTAGTACAAAATATACATTGTTAAGTGTGTGTGTGTGTGCGTGTGTGTGTGTGTGTGTGTGTGTGTGTGTGTGTGTGTGTGTGTGTGTGTGTGTGTGTGTTTGTGTGTGGACAGGAAAACATCAGGTTTGGACATGCGTGCACAGTGCCGCGGAATAAATTACAAACCGATGAAAGTATGAGTTATTTATTCAACATATAGCCAGATGAATACAAATTTACATATTCGTATAACAAATATATATATATATATATATATATAATTATTGCATAAAACATAATAGAATAATAATAATAATAATAATAATAAGTTTGGTACAATATTTGCCGTTACCGTCCAATGTTTTCATCCATCCAAACGCGGAGGGCTAAACATTGCGCCTTCGCACAGGTTTTGTTTTGAGCGCGGTCCGAGTGAAATGGACATACGTGTTGTTGTTGTTGGAGCATCCGGCACTTGGGACAGCCGTAAGCTTCCAGGTCGATGACCGTGCACTTCGGTAGATAGCGTTGTAGGAGGTTCCGCTTTTGAATGCCTTTGACGTACACAGCAGTGTAGCGGCTGTTAACGGCGCCTAGGACGCGCGCCAGCTCCGAATACGGTATGTGACCGTCTGTATAGCGGATACCGTGAAAGTGTGTTTGCAACCAAACGTTTACTTTCGTGCTTTGCGGTGACAGCCGAAAGGTAGGCGGATGTTGAACCAACCAATGCATCACGTGTGTAGCTCTTTGCGCGTCAGCTATGCATATTTCTTTGATGACCATGTGAAGGTCCGAGTCGACCACGCACTGAACGTCAATAACCGCTGAAAGCATATTGTCAAACTGAGCTATCGGTTCGTTTGATCCAAGCATTATACTTGACGGGTAACCCGACGTATTTCACGAACTGCTTGTCCCCCTTCCTCCGGACAATTTTTTCTATTAAATACGTGTTGGGATAACGCGTCCGGTTCATCTCTTGCGCGTAGAACGTTCCGTTAACCGGCGCGCCGCTCTTATCGCGCACTGTATAAACTGTAGGCGCTGTCCGTCGTACCCCGGACACGGTGAAAATTTCGTTTGATCAACTTTGCGCATAACCCTTATCAAATACCGTTTTATGTTTGCTCAGGCGTACGGCATCGCCCACGGCGAATTTAGGTTTGCCGCCTGCCGCCGCCGCCGGTTTCGGCAACCGGTAGAAAACAACACTCCCGGGCTCGCGGGACGCGTCGTTCGGCGTCATTCAGATGGACGTGTGCACGGTTGTGTTGTAAGCGGCGACTAGATCATTAACGAGCGGCACCCATTCGTGGTTGCCGTGCGCTGTAAACGCTTTCCACATCTTTTCTTTAAGCGTTCTGTTCCAGCGTTCACAAACGCTCGCCTTCAGCGGCGTGTACGTTTGATAATGGTGTATATTATACTGCTCGTACACGCGTCGTGCGTCTTTATTGATAAATTCCAGACCACGATCCGTGTGCAGGTGACGACATCGTCTGTCGCTGGACTTGATTATGTGTTCGAGGGCAGCGGCCACGGTCGGACCAGATTTATTTTTCAACGGTACGGCCCAGCCGTACTTGGTGTACACGTCTATAACTGTCAGGAGGAACGTGTGATTTTTATTTTTTTTTACTTTGGAAAACTTTTTCATGTCTACGAGGTCGGCTTGCCATAAATCGTCTTTGCCGTCGGTGCGCACGACCCGTCTGGCAAACCGCCGGATAGCCGGTCTGTGTAGTTCGGTTGCGATGTGCTCGCGAACGGTCATCATCGTCAGCGGATCACACCTATTTCCCTGAGTTCCTCCTCGCACGCGATAATTTCGTTGTGCACGGCGGTATTGCCCGCGGCTTGCGCGGCTCTGAGCAAAGCGAGGCGGTCGACTATTTCGTTGGCGTCGTCCCAGTAAACATATTCTTTGTCCTTCCCCGTAACCGTCAACCGCGTAATCCCGTCACCTGTCTTGGCCGCGGCGCGAACTGCGGTCAGGTCGCGTCCGTTCTCGTTGAACAACTGTTTGATAATGTACTTATACTTGTATCCGCGGTTCGTTTTCGGTCTACCGGACGATAGCAAATGACATCCTGTGTGAATGAGAAAATTGCGATACGTGGTCAGATCGTTTTCGGTGATGAATTGCATGCGGGGTACCGAGCTGCACACCAATTCTTGGAGTCCTTTCGTGAAGGGTATTTCGGTTAACGTGCCCACTTTTATACGGTTCTTGTTGAACTGTACTGCTTTATCACCCATCACCCATGTTCCGTCTGGTTGTAGATGAATGCCGTACGACGGATTGGTTTCGGTAATACGGAATTCTTCTGCTTTTTCTTTTTCTTCTTCTTCTTCAGACTCATCTTTCCGGGCGCCTCGCGCTTGCGTCCGCTGCGCCGACAACTCGGCTGTTAATTTTGTCAACGGTTCAACGATCGGCGCCGCGTGGGTTCGCACGTATTCGGTCGTCACGGCCAATCCGTGCCGCAGCTCGTCTAGTTTGCGTTTTATGCTTTTCTTAGCACGTATAATTGCTTCCGTCGTAGCCGGCGATTCCATGGTTACATTTTACTGAACGGGCGCGATGCCGTCGCGCCTTTTTATATACACGTCGAAACCCATTCGATAACGTCCGTCGTTTAGATCGAAGTCCTTGACAATTGTTAAAAACGAGTACCGGTCGGTGTTCCAACACTGCGAGCACATGGATTTAAAGTCAGCGAACGTCATATCGGATTGACAGTGTTCCTGGTAAACGTGCCGAACGTTAGTCTCGTCCTGTTTGTACAAAACTATCATCGACGCGTTATCCCGGATCCCGTGCTTCGGCGCTTTGACATACGTTTGCGTCAGGTAAAAGCTATCGATCCCGTTGTGCCGTCCGCGGCAAAAGTATTCGGCGATGTTTCTTTGTTTTTCAAATGCGACATCGTCAAAAACAAACACCGAATTAGTCTGTACTTGTTCGGGTGGAGGCACATGATCCCCGTCGGTGTACACGTGCATTTGCGCGCCGTCAACGCCCTCCATCACCTTCTTTAACATTATATATTTTGGCTGATCAGGTGTCTTCGTGTACAGGTATATGTGTTCGAAGCGCAGCCCGTTTTCGTCTGTCAAAAGGTTTACCATCGCCGTCGTCTTGCCGACGTTACTGGGCCCCGCGATAATACATCTGATTGAGGAGGGTAGGAGGGGACCGTGACGGCTGTGGTGGTCGTCAGCAGCGGCTGGGTCGTCGTCGTCGAGCCGCAGAACGGTTAATTTGTGTTCTTGCGGTTCGAAAAACATTATAAAGGTGGTGTCGCAGACCAATGCCGTGTCCAAACGTAAACGGTGCGTCGTCGTCGAAGGTTCTCAGCGAACAAGATCGGTCGGGTTATCGTCACTGCGGTTATAAGCTCACTACTGTAATGCCCCGTGTCAACCGACGTAAACGGAAGGGACGGCGGTCTGCACCGAAAACCGGAGGCGGGCTGCGCTTCGGCAGTCTCGTAGCTGCCGCTCGTGCTGCGATGCGCAAAGCGAAACCGCTAACCGTCGCTGCGGCAGCGCGGAAGGCGTTATCCGCCGTCAACCAGGTCCGTCGGAAAGCCAGGGGAAAACCGGTTCTCCGACCGCGCACGTTGGCCGTGCCGAAAATCGGCGCGTGCGTCCGGAATCGTGCGTGCGGTTAACGACATCCGCAATAACAAAAACGCGAAAGCCCCGGTAAAAATCGGAAGTGGCTATTTGTTGCACCGCAAGCGAAACGGATCCGGATTCTACCTCAAACCGTACCAGCCAAAAAACTGATAACCACGCTGCCCAGATCGCGGGCGCTGAGCGACGTGGATATTATAAATTACGCGACAAAGTTGGGCATATCTCATTTCCGCGGTGTGTTTATGCGCGACACGTTACCGGCTGCGCCCTTGCGGTTTGAGTGCGGCGTCGTTAATCTTGACGTCTCTACCGGAAGTGGTACACACTGGTGCTGTTACCACAAGCGCAACGATACCGTCTTGTTTTTCGATCCGTTCGGTAACCTCCCGCCGCCGCTAGAACTTCAGCGTTATTTCAGCGGTTGTCTCGTCCAATATACCTACGACCGTGTGCAACGATTCGCAACATCCGTTTGCGGTCAGCTATGTCTCAAGTTTCTGTACGCTCAATGTCGTCCGCGCACCGCTCGTTCACGTTAACCTTTCAAGGTACCGCGAGCGAGCTGGTCAGCACGTTTTTCCCCCCTATCCCGTTGCGGACCGGCGTGGAGATCGCGTTGCTCGACGTCATAGTGTGCAATTCCCGTCCCAACGTCGACGCGTCTAACAACACTTTGCGCGTGCGACGGTTGCCAGGTGTTCAAAAACGCGGTGCCAACATCGATATGTACGATGACACTGTCGCCACCGGTACCGGTTCAGTGCAGATCAAATCGGACGCGCCGTCGCCGTTACCAGACGATGCCTATGACGACGTCGTGATACCCGTCGGGTCGTACGAGGTGTCCGCTTTGGCTCGCGTGCTCAAGTCACTAGTCGAAAACCTAAATCCCGATTACCGGTTCGCGCTTCATCCCAACGTCAACACGTTTGAATCGGAACTCCTGTGTAATCGCGACATCAGCTTCGCGGCCCCCAACAGCGTCGGCCCTCTATTGGGGTTTGAGCGGGTCGAGCTGCCGGCGAACACTTTGCACCGATCCGGTCGTCTGATCACCATCGATCCGCTTACGTGTATAAGAATCACATGCAACGTCGCGGCAGGTGCATTCGTCAACGGCGTTCGTAGTCGCGCGATCTATGACTTTTTCCCATCCGTCCCGCCCGGGTTTCAGATCGCAGAATCACCGCGTAATTTGATTTATTATCCAATAGCGACGGATCGTCTCGACCGCGTGCGGGTCACGATTACCGATCAGAACTCGAAGCTGGTCGACTTCCGCGGTGAACCAATCACAGTACGTTTACACGTGCGCGATGGGGTTGGTGTTTAAAAGCGTCCGCACGCGTCCGGTTCGGTACATTCAGCCGTCGACACGTTCCCGGTTAACACGGCAGAGCTTGCAAACGTTATCGGCGCTCGGCTACAAACTCGCCGCGAATCAAACCACCGTCAATGGACGTCGACGTTTTGGACATCACTCGGCGAGTCGAATTCGACGATCGCATCACTAAATACGAGTTTCACACTTATCAACCGTTCTCCAGCAACAGTCTAACGAACAACGATGAGAATTTTTGAATATAACGCTTTGACTAGCGAAGTGCACAAAATTTTGTAATACCAATTGATATAACAATACCTGTTTTTTTTTTGTATATATATTTTTTTAAATTTAATATTCCTTTATGATTGTAAATATTTTTAAAAAATAAATAATCATTGCGTTAAAAATTTTTTTTTTTTTCCCTTTCCTTTCCTTTCTTCGCTCTCAGTTATCAATCTTTTTCTTTTAACCATTGATTGGACGGGTAACATACAAAATGAATACACAGTTTTTTTTTTTTTTTTAGGTACATTACACATATTTATTTATTTCTATCGTTCGTCAAGATGTTATATATATATAGTATAACAAACACACATAATATTAATCATATAAAAACAGAATTCGTTGTTACATTTTTTTTTTTTTTATTTATGTGCCCGCGAAGCACAGGTCCGTCCGCCCGCCGTTTAATGATGCTGCTGCTGCTGCTGCTGCTAGCGTCGTCATTTTCTTCTTCTTCTTCTTCTCCCTCATAATCGTCATCGTCGTCGTCGTAGTCAGTGTTGTCGTCGTCATCGGCACTACTACTACTATTACTACTTTCAGTCTCTTCGACTGTGCTCTCCGCGTCGCTGTCGGGTAGTTCCATCACACTTGACGTGGACGACGATCTGCTCTCCTCCTCCTCCGAAGACATCGTTAGATCTGGTGATAATGTAATTGGTCAATTTAGTTTTATACACTCACACACACACACACACACACACACACACACACACACACACCAAGGTCGATGTACTTACCCACTACGTCGGTTAACGAGAACACCCTTTCTATTCGCAGCTGTATTCGCCTCACAGCTTCCGCTGCTGCCGCGTCTACCACCTGTTTCACATTTTTTTTTTTTTTTTTTACTTTACGCTCCTTATATATATATATATATATAATTATTCCCTTAATATAAAATCGACTTACGCTCATCGGTAGTAACTCTGGCAACCCGTTGTCATCATCATCGTCGTCGACGTTATGCACCCAATTGGTACTAAACGGTGGCGGCGAATTTGGCGGCGATGGTGGTGAATATCTGTAGTGCATTTTGATTTGGTTGTATGTGTGAATGTGATTAAATGGTTTAGCGTGTTCGTTTATATATGGTGTGTGTGGTTATTTCGTCCCTTCATTTTCTTTGTGTTATCATTGTACGCGGTCTAACGGGAAATAACCTTATCAGGTTTCGACCGTCATGTCATCCACACTATCGCACGGCGGTGGTGGTGGTGGTGGTGGTGAAGCAATGCTCCCACCGTCTGACTTGGTTACTGGTGTAGTACTCGTCTTCTCCTCCTCCTCCTCCACCACGTCGTTCCTGTTATAATTACTATGTACTAAAATATAATCAATAGGTTTTTTTTTATTTTACTTACTTATCTGTGTAACCGTCAAGTAACTCTGCTAAATTCCATTGTGAGTTAGGCATCATCATCATCGTATTAACATTTTCTCCCCATATTTCGTCGCACAGCCGTTTGTATTCTATGACCGCGATTTCTTTGTAATAACTTGGTTCTCGCGGTGGTAATCCGTGTACAGGATGATTCATCATTGCGGTGTACACCTCATCGACCGACATTGTTGCGTATCGATTTATCACCTCCACCGTCATCGCATTCTTCATCGTGCCGTATTGCTCCGTCAGGGCTGTACATATTTTCGCGTTATCATCAAGTGCCCGTACGATTGCTTCGCGATTCCACTCCAACGTTAACAAATTTTCTTCGGTCAGCGTAAGGCGGGTGTGCGCGTCGTTGATGATCAGGTATGACTTTGAAAAACATCTGGTTTTTTTAATGATAATACCGTCCGGCGGTTGTACGTGGAACGCCGCGCGTTGATTGCTGCCCACGAACCGCGTGAGATCATTAATACCCGTTACCAGTCCGACGATTTGATTTAAGCTCAAGTTCATAAATCCGTTGGAACACACAATCATCGCTGCCGGAGCATATCCCGTCTCCGTCCACGCGCATCCTATGTGTAAGAATTTTCTCTCCTTAAAACTTATCGTTATCACTTTGACCGCCAAGAGTTTCGTTTTCGGCTCTTCGCACGTCCGCTTACGTCTGCTGCTGCTGCTGCTCATGCGTATACCTTTCCGTCACCGCGTTCACCCGTCCCCACCATGGTGTGTGTGTGTGTGTGTGTGTGTGTGTGTGTGATACCAGTAGTGATAATAGGATTGTGATACCAGTAGTGAAAACAGGATTGTGATAACAGAATCGTGATATGGCCGTATCGAATCCTGTTATCACGACTCTGTTATCACGCCCTGTTATCACGACCCTGTTATCACGCCCTGTTATCACGCCCTGCTATCACGCCCTGCTATCACGCCTTGCTATCACGCCTTGCTATCACGCCTTGCTATCACGCCCTGCTATCACGACCCTGTTATGGCGCCCTGTTATCACGCCCTGTTATCACGCCTTGCTATCACGCCCTGCTATCACACCCTGCTATCACGCCTTGCTATCACACCCTGTTATCACGACCCTGTTATAACGCCCTGTTATCGCGCCTTGCTATCACACCCTGTTATCACGACCCTGTTATAACGCCCTGTTATCACGCCTTGCTATAACGCCCTGTTATCACAATCCTGTTATCACGCCCTGTTATCACAATCCTGTTATCAGGCTCCTGTTATCACGATCCTGATAACAGGAGCCTGATAGTGATAACAGGAGCCTGATAACAGGGCTACATACGGCCAAAACAAACTACTGCCCAGTGGTTTACTTTACAAACTGAAAAAATATTTCCAGTCCCTATATGTATCCCTTAAAATAAAACTATACTCTCAAGACAGAAAATGTATAGTCAAAAAAATTTGTGCTTATTCACCTTGCTTTTCTAACACGTTACTAGCTACTTTTGTTGACGATACAGCTATATTCATTTGTCACAAAAATAGAAGCGACGTGGCTCACTATTTACAATACGATAAACATCTGTGAGACATGGCTTAGGAATAAAAATAAATCTAGTCACGTTTCCTTTGCTCTCCGTCATGAAACATGTCCTGCTGCAATACTCAACAACACAGTTATCACTACTCCAAATGAGACAAAATATCTTGGTTTAATACCAGACAAACGTCTAACCTGGGGACCTCACATCAAAAAATAAATGAAAAAATCAAATATTATTATATTGCATCTTTTTTGCCGGATTCCTAAATCCAAGCTGCCACTAAAAACTAAATTACTTATACATCAACAGTAAGACCAATACATGCGTTCCCAAATATATCACTACGAACGGTCACAAATGCCCCAAGGGGTACCAAACGTTACTGGAATAGAGACCTACTAACATAAAATAAAAAACTGAATAACATTACCACACTTTACATATACAGTTGTTACCAATGGATGGCTTCCCTTTCAAGGCATTCAAGCTTTGTAATATAACTTAGAAAAAAAACTTACTGTACATATTTTTGTATAGCTTGTTTTTTTTTGTAAAATAAAAAAAAGAATTTTTTGGTGTCTGCTAAAGTTGTTTAAATGATATTGTATTGTTAACAAGTTTGTAATTATAAATTAATACAATTTTTCAACTACTACATACTTTCATGCCATTTTAAAGAAATTCGTTTTTCAAAGTGCTTATAATTTCTGAATTCTTTTTTTTTACTAACACCATAAAAATGTATAAAGCTTAATCTGTGTATTGAGTTACATTACATTATATTTATGGTTTTTTCCCTTTAGATCGAAGTCTTTGTAATTTTCTACTTTTGACCAACTAAAGTACCAACCACATACGTTTTAAAAATTATAGATATATTAATCGAGTAGGTTAGTTTACGGGGAAAAAATTATTGTGACTTTAGACTAGAAAAAATCTTGACAAAACCACTACGGTAAATTTACGAACAGTCGGTATAATTTGGCAAAAAATGTCATAAACAATATTATTACAAATCAATAACTCAGTACATAATAAACAATACATAGACTCAAATTATTCTTGTATTCAATGGTCAAAATATATTATTGTATTCAATAAAATAACTATATTACACTCGGTTTATATTTATTTAAATTATAATTTTATAATTGTGAATGTTGTTATTATATTTAACATTTTCCTGATTGTCATTAGTCTAAACATTCGGACTTCTTACTGTAAACATTAGCTATAAACATTAAACTAATCGCAAACTGACCCTTCATTAAGTGTAAACGAAAGCCCCAATTCCGGAAACACTTTATCTATGAATAATTCGATTTTTTCATCGAGTCGCTGTTCAATACCTGTTTGCGATTTTTCAGCATAATCTGTGTGATTTTCTACTGATATGGGCTTCATCTGATCGAATATTATGTTTAGTTCTTTTTTCATTTTTGACAAAATATCGATGAAAGTATTCATTTGTATAAGTAACTGTTCCTCATTGTACCTTCCCTCACTTCTATTATAAAATTTTTCGCCATCGAAATTTGTTATTTCAATAAAACTCTTGAACAAGATTAGGATTTTCGAAATATACAAATTTGTGTTCAGAGGAGATGTTATTTGAAAAAATATATTAGCGGCTTTCATGTACTGTATAACTGGATCGCTCTTTTTGACTGATATCACAAAGGATTCAATAAAGTCATATTTTTCATTAGGTTTCATTGTCGAATGATAGAGTTCTGATAAAGACGTGTAGTATAAATATAAGTCTCTTAATATTTTAACAAAGTAAGCGCTCATCAGGTCGTAGAGGAGACGAATTATACCGTTAATATTTTGCTCGTTGACTTCAGTGACGATCAGACTTTGAAGACCGTATTTTTTTTCATTCACAACAACCATCAAGTTTTCCAAATGAAGTGACCAGCCAGGGAGATATTTTAGTATCCCCTTTGTTAGCGTAATTTGTGTTTGAGGGTCGGGAATTTTATTTAAAACGGTCGTTTGTGACTCCTTTATGTAATTGAAACCCATGAGAAAGTAATCCATTTCTATGAACTCTTTTATTGCATTATTAATCAAAGGGTATAATATGCCCATTTTTTCGACTTCGCTGATCTCCTTGTTATATATTTCCTTAAGTTTTACGTCAACTGTGTTCCAACCTAAGGTTGAATTGCCAAATTTTTCTTGTAAAAGCTCCGCTGGACGACAGGAGGTTTTGAAAAAATTGATAGCGGTATTTTCTAGTTTTCCGAATTCTATTAAAATATTTTTTAATTTGTCATTAATATATGGATCAACGTTAGTTCCGTCATTAGGTAAGCTGATCAGTATTTGCAAGCTAATAAAGTGATCCAGGATATCGAAAAAGGCGGTTTTTAACTCGGTTTGCGTAGTTAAAAAACTGAAAAACGATAGCGCACTTTTCATGCGCGATACCAAGGTTTCCGGGTTTAATAGATGCACAAACTTATCCAGACATTCCCGATGAACGAAAGCGGTCATAAACGTGCATGTTGTGCCAAGTCTGTATAAATATGTTTGATATATTAGAAAATCAATAGTGCACTGGCAACTCAGGAAAATTTGGGCACGTCGAATTTTAGTAGGTAAGGTTATGGGTTTTATCAAGAGTTCTCCTTTGTTATTTTTCATAATCACTTCGTATATGCTTACTATGTTCCTTTTTTTGGTTCGACGATTTCCAGCGGCGGCAAACCAAGCCATCCTGGATAACTCAGAAGTTCAAAAATCTCTTCTATGGGGTCTACCGCAATCGAATCAGATACCATACTGCTGCATAGTACAAGAAACATCAAACCGCTTAAAAAACGTTTTGTTAACATTTTTATTTTTTGAAAAATTTAAATCACGTGTAATTACGAACTTTGAACGAATTACTGAGAACTGAATAATCCGGATAGTTGACTAGGTATGAAAAATTATTGTACGTGTTGGGCTAGTTTTAAACCTTTACGCATATTATCGCGAATGTGTATAATGAATATATTTTGTGCACAACAACAGTTAAAGTAAACACAAACGGTATGTTTAAGTTTTATTTCGACTGCCACTCCAACTCCTCACCCCCACCTATAACCACCACCACCGACCGTATCAGATTGCCGTGCCGTGCTGCTTCAACCACTGCCTCTGTACCGATTGTTTTTATTTTCAACGCACCGTTTGTTTTTTTTGTGCGGCATCGTTTGTCTTTGGATTTTATCGAACACTTATTTTTCCTCCGACTTCATTCTTATACTGAACGACGATTTCTAATATCCATTACGTACTAGACATTCTAAATGTCTAATGAACTATAAACCCACTTCCTCCCTTAACCTAACCCCTCAATGTTGGTGTTATTTTTAATGTTTATTTAAAAATATACGCATCTTGAACAATGACTGAATAGACTATCTTTGCAATTATAATTGTTTGGACAACAAACTGACTCATACAAAAAAAAAATTAACATTTACAACAACAACTACAATTAAATATTAACGGAAAACCACCTTTTAATTCAATTTCACATTCTTCTTCTTGAAATTCCTCTCCTAACGGAGGTTTGAATTCATCATATAATTCTGGATTTTCTATTGGGCTGCCTTGAATATTTGGTTGTTGTTGTAATCAAACCATTGCCTCAGATTTTGCATCCATGATGATTTTTACTAAGAATAATTAATAATGTGGTGGGTCTTCCGTCTCCTTCCACATCGCAGTGATGCAACCATACCGTTGTACTCAGCACTGCTTGCATTTCTTCAAAACTAAGCTGTTCCAATGTCATTCATTTTCCGCCTTAGCTCGATACTGATGTAGCTGCTACCCTGCGTCAGGTTACTTTTGTCGCCTCTTACGACAGGAGGAACGTTCCGTGATCCTATTCTTGCCCGAGATTCTTTCCACTGATTTCAGTAATTACACAGATTTTACAGTTTCCTCAAATTGTACAAAAAGAATTGTATTACCTTCGATCTTAACCAAATAAACCATCAAAGACTTTTTTATGATTGTTCATGAGCGTCTTTAAAAATTGAATACAATATTGCTGTTCCGTTTCTGTGTAAACTATATCAATACTATCTACGGTAACTACATAATGTCTAATTGAACTTGTATTAGGCACTTGTTGTGTTTCATACCCACTTTAGTGAGTTAACGGAGTTAACACGGCACATTATCTGAGTTTGTAAATCTATGAATACCTCTTCTGTTTTGTTATGCACTGTTATAGCATTTCTGGGTTGTGTATACTGTTAATAATTTTGTTCCTTAAATTATACCGACTGATTGTATTATTGACACATAAAAATAAAATATAATATTAGAATAACATTTAATAATAATTGAACATAATGACATTCTTTTACCATTTAATTTCAACAGTTATTTCAGTCTATTCAGGTTTTAGTATCGATGCGATAGTTGAGAAGGTATTGGTTTTGTCATGGTGTGTTTGTTTACTTTGGTGGATCAAAAGTAGTAAAAGAAAATTTCTTCTCGTTGTACTTAATAGGTTAGGTAAAATTTTACGGCATTCCGATCATCCAATCATATCAATACAAAGTGGTTCTCAATTGACAGAAATCGTCGTAATTCTATAGCAGTTATGCCCTTCAAAGTTTATATTAAGCCAGTCCTACTAGAGTTTTGTACCCTCATATTAACCATAGTTTTAGTTGAACCAACTTTGTATTTTTGCAAGAGTTACCTCATGTTTTACTTAAATTTATAGCGATGATAAGGTACAAATTGTGCCCAATATAATTTGTTATTTGAACGGGTTTGTTTAAAAAAACTTATTCATCAATATTTTTGTGATTTAATGATCTGTATAATAATATATCTAACATTTCGACTAATTTGGTATTAATTATATTAGGAGTATTTGTAATATTAGACAATTATTTTTTGCAACGCTAACCAAAATTGTTTTTATGCTCGCGAAATATTTATTCGGCGCTATTGTTTTTTTAACGTTCTGTTTTCTTACAAATAACATTTGTCAAATAATATAAATTATATCCATTTAAATTTTTATCGACACACAATAGTTACCAAATTAATTAATTGAAAATGACTTTAAAAGAGAAAACTAAAAATTAAATATATAAAAAGAAAAAAGATGTTTTTCCTTATTGAATTTTTTGTTTAGGTTCAACATAATAAAGTATACATCATATACTTTTACTATTGAATTATAGACCACGTTCCTATACAGAAAAATATACATAGTTGGGCAAACTTAAACTGTGGAAAAAAATTAAGGACATGATAAATATCTAATTGGAGGAACTGAATAAATAATTGTGCCAACTAAATGTTTATAAGAACAAATTTGTAATTATTTCAACTACAAATTTACTGTACCCCTAATCCATATATTAAACATATTTAAATGTGTTTTTTTATAAGTCAATTATACATCAATAATTTTCTGATTTGAAGTTCTGTATAATAATATATTTAACATTTTGACTTATTTGGAACTAATAATATTAGGAATATTGGACAATTATTTTATACAACGCTAATTAAATTGCAAATGTTAAAAAAAAAAAATTAACAATTGAAATTATTTAAATAAAAATAGTTTCTTATCGTTATTGAATTATTTGTTTAGGTTCAACATATTAAAGTATACATCGTATACTTTTACTATTGAATTATAGACCACGTTCCTATACAGAATAATATACATAAATGGACAGACTTAAACTGTGGAATTAAAAAGGGACATGATAAATATTTATTTGGGGGAACTGAATAGATAATTGGGCCAACAAAATGTTTACAGGAACAAATTTGTTTGAACATATTTGAACGTGGTTTTTAATAAGCCAATTATACATCAATAATTTTCTAATTTAAAGTTCTGTTTAATAATATATTTAACATTTTGACTTATTTGGCACTAATAATATTAGGAATTTTGGACAATTATTTTTTACAACGATAACCAAAATTGTTTTTTTGCTTGCGAAATATTCATTGGCGCTAGTGTTTTTAAGACACACGAACGTTGTGTTTTCTTACGAATAACTTTGCCTTCTGCGTCGTACTTGAATACAACTGTATCAATATTGTATAAATTAAATTTTTAAAATAATGAATATTATATCCCTGTATATTTATTGCTACACATAATGTTATCCAAATTAATTAATTGTAAATGTTTTTAAAAACAACGGTCCTATTTAAACTATGGGTTAATATAGGGACACGATTAATTTCTAGTTAGAAGAACTAAATAATAAATTGGCCCAACTGAATGTTTACAGGAACAAATTTTTATTTAGTTATTTCGCTTACAAATTTTGTTTTACCCCTAATCCCTATAATATCCAAACTTTTAGTTGACCCTTTTACTAACTAAAGTTTTAGTAGTACCTACTTTGTAATTTTGTAAGGTTTTATTATTTACTTAAATTTAATCTTTTGCCTAATAAATTTTGTTATTTGAACAGGTTTTTTCATAAGAAACTTAATCATGAATGATTTTCTAACTTCAGTCTCCGTATAATAATATATTTGACGTTTTGATTTATTTAGTTTGAAAAATATCAAAAATATTTGAAACATTTAATAATACAACGCTAACCAAAATCGTTTGTCTTGCTAGCGTAATATTTTTCCGGCTATAGGGTTTTGTAGAAAAGCTTCAAAGTGCTTATTTGATGGTTTTGACATTTTCATGTCTTAGCTCTGGCACATAACCGAAAAAAGCGTTCGTTACAAAAGCGTAACGAAAAAAGCATCACAAAAAAAGTGTTACGCTGTTATCTGATATGAGATATGAGATAGGGGTAGGGGATAGGGCTGAGTGATAGGGACGGGAGATAGTGGGTAGGGGATAGGGGTAAGATATAGAAGACAAGAGATAAGAGATATGTTGTACGTTCAACGTTCAAATAAGAACTAAATAATAAATTCAAAATAGTTTAATTCTCTATATTTTAAACTATGTTAAGTTACTTTTGGCCAGATAATAAACACTACAATTTGTTGTATATTGTTAAACTGTATATTGTTATATTGTTATATTTATAATATGGTTATTCAGATAACACTAATTAATGTGTACGCAGTGGGGACTGTTCACGGCGTACGCTAATATTGAAAATAATTACTTGTCATTGCTGTTATAGCGTTTCATAATAAACGTCTTTTATTAATCCTAAAGTTGAGTTGTATTTTTCCACAATTAAGTATACAACACAATTTTAGCCAGAAACATGATTGTACATAATTTTTTAATCTCCTTGGCTTATGCTGTAATTGGAAGCTCCATGTTATTATTTTTTTTTTCAATTATAATTCCACAACTAATCTATATTTATTCGGTACTTCAACGAGACATGATAGTGCTCTTTCGTGGTTGCAGACTCGGCTGAAAATTTTTTTAGAAAAGCATCAAATCGTTTATTTGAATGTAATTTGATCCGAGAGGACTAGTACAGAAGAGTATAGGCATAATGGAATCAAAGTATAGAGGGGACGGAGAGGTCACAGGTCTATAGAAATATATTATAAATGAAAGTGATACATCTGTATAAAATCACATTTAAATATACGCTTTGACGATTATATTGTGTAAATATAGCACCGTAATTTAATACTTTCTAACTTTGCTTGTTTACACTGTGCTTGGTGTCCTTACACTGTTGTGTCGGGCCAATGCATTGTGTCTTAAAGTATTGTCGTTATCAGAATTCATACCTAGGTTCAAGAAAATATTTCCCAAGCTAACTGATTAACTGTAGTGTGAATGCGTTAAAGCTTTCGTGGATTGAAATTCCATTTTGCTGATTTTCAGATATATCCACGTTAGTATTTTTAGGTCGACGTTTCGAACTCTGCAACGAGTTCGAAACGTCGACCTTAAAATACTAACGTGGATATATCCGAAAATCAGCAAAATGTAACTGTAGTGTGTCTAGCTATCCGTCAGATCAGAAACGATCTATGTACCTATACAAATTTGAGTAGCTGGTGCTACTTACACCATTAGTTTAATTAGATTAAAATAAATGTATAAAATTAGACGGTTAAAAATCAAGTTTCCGGTTTTGCTTACTTAACGTTTTAGTAAGCGATGGTTTAAAAGAGAACGTAATGTCTAGGGGTCGGTAGACTAAATTATCAAATGTCTGGTGTATTGTTGATACCTATTACAAAACTTTTTCAAACGTAGTATGTTATATGTCTTGATATTAGTTGAATTAAAATCCTTATTTGTTCAGAAATCACCGTCTATTCCATTGTCCGATAATGACGTACTGTACGTTTAGAATGCAACCATGAGCATATGCATTAAATATGTATATTAAAGGTCAGGTGGTTTAACAGAAGTTCAAAAGTGTTTAAGAACTCAAGAGTAAAAAACATGAATGAAATGTCTAGAGGTCAATCTGTATATAATAAAACTTAAAAGGGAAAGAAGTGAAGAGTGATAAAAACATAATTTGGATTTTTGATTGACTATTTGGCAGTGCTTATAAAAACGTCCAAAGAGAGGTTAAATAAAATGCCTCGATGCAAATCTTTTAAGTTTTTAGACCTGGACAGTTACATAATAATATTAATAATAATATTCAGTTGGGCTAACCAACAGTTCATAATGACCAATGAAATTAATTAAAAAATTAAAAATAATTTTATTTTTCATTATCTAGTATCAATTAAAAAAAATATAGCAAAATTTATAGTTTTAACTTTTTTTGACTGGAGCGAATACTTATGTTATACTTCTATAAATAATAAAAATAGGAAATTAAATGTTGATGTTGAATTTTCATATAAATTCTAAAACGCATTGTTCTAAATTTTTGCTATTTTTATTCAGTGCTTCAGATATTATAATATTAATAATTTATTAAATGAAAAATTAGTTTCAATAAAAATGATAATATTTTATTTTTATGTTTTAATAATGCCCAATGTCTAAAATCACACCAAATAAAAAAAATATAAATAAGTCAGTATTAATAAGTGTCTAATTTAGTTTAAGCTGCAATAGGTGGGTACATTTTTACGGCATGCCGATCATCTGATCATATCAATAGAAAGTGGTTCTCAATTGACAGAAATTGTTGTAATGCTAAAGCAGTTAGGCCCGCCAAAGAGTTATTTATTTTTGTTAGACTTTTATGAAATATAAATTTGATATTTAATAATTTGTAAAATGTTAAAATTCTTTTTTACGACTTACCTGCTTGTAATAATAAAAGTATAGATATACTGTTATATTTTTATTTTACTTAGTTGCTTATAAAAGTCACTTGTTGTGTTATGGTAAATTGTACTTAATAATGAATAGAACACAATAATAACGTACTATACGGATTATCGGTTGATAATAGCTGTAATTCTGTACATTCGAGAAAACTGTAAAATCTGTGTAGTTTCTGAAATTAGTGGAAAACATCTCAAAGGATTTAAAGTATAGGAGTTCAGAACAATCAGTTTTATTATTTAGTAATATATTACAAATAAATAAGAAACCATTAAATTTAAAAAATATTATTACTAGACGCCTGAGACTTACTACTTCTTTCCCAAGATCTCATTTTATAATCAATAACTATTAAAAACTGCTACATAAATATAGTAATAGGATTTAAATTATAAACTAGTTTTTACAAATAAGCCGTATATTTATCAGTAAATTATAAAAGTTATTCAAGTACAAAATATACAGATACACTAATACGGCATATAATTTGGCATTGATATCTTTTTCATAAGATAATTGTATAAGAAAATCACATTAAGTAATATTAATTTTGTATGGTAGGAATAATTGAAGATGTTTTAATAGTGAATACTGTTTATTATAAACCATGTTGTGTAAAACCACGTATAATGTTTTTGCCAGTACGATTATTATGTGTAGCATCTTAAAATTTGTAAACAATGTTAATATTATACTATAAATTATAAATACTTGTATGCTATATAAATATATTGAAAACAAAAAAAAACTCGATAAAAGTGTAATACAACAAATTAATATCGAAAAAAAACCAGTACAAAGGGATCGGGGAATAGTGGGGGCGAAGCGTAGTGGGGAAAGGGAGGTTACAGGTTTACAGGAATTTTTAAATCTGAGAGTGACAAACTCACTTTCGAATAAATGCTTCGATGAAAAACAGTAGTAAGTATTCTCAAGGCAGTACAGTCCTAACCAAGCACAGTGTAAGCCAGCAAAGTAAGAAAGTATTAAATTGAGGTGCTACAAATAAAATTATACAAATAAGCATCAATGCGTTTATTTAAATGTGATTTTATCCGAGAGAACTTGTACAGTAGAGTATTGTTAAAACCCTGTAGCCCTGTACGTATGTATTGCAGACTGACTGAGTCTTGTCACAATCGTGGTGATAGTTTTTTAGATATTTATTAAAATAACTTCAAGGTTAATCACAAACATTTAATTTAATATACTTATAAAACATGTACAACGTCAAACAGTTAATAGTATAAGTTCAGTATGCTTCATAAATATGATGATCAAGACAATTATAAGCCACTTAAGACTTCAAAAGAAGATGATAGGTAGAAACTTCAAGTGTAGTGTGTGGCGGTCTCAGAACATCTGCCTCTCCTATGGCTGAAGTGCTCCCTTATATGCTGGTCCGCTCGTTGAATGGGCGTGGGAATCCTCGCAATTGTCGCATGTCCGCGCGTAAATGACCTCGTTCGCCCATGACATCAGCTTATGTCAACGGTGGAGGGAGGGTAGAGGCATGAGAATGCAGCTTTCGCATGGTCGAAATTGGCTAGTTTCGAGGTGAGCTTCGCACGGTAGTTGCCAAAAACTTTTAGTATGGTTTAATATAGGGACACGATCAATTTCTAGTTGGAAGAACTAAATAATGATTTGGCCCAACTAAATATTTACAGGAACACTTTTTTATTGAGTTATTTCGTTTACAAATTTTTGTTATATGCTAATCCCTATAATAGCCAAACTTTAGTTGTCCCAGTTTTTATTAAGCCAGTCCAACTAGATATGTTTTGTACCCTTCTATTAACCATAGTCTTAGTTCGACCAACTTTTTTTTGCAAGAGTTACCTACTATTTTACTTAAATTTATAGCGATCACACGGTAAATCTTGTGCCCAATATATTTTGTTATTTGAACGGTTTCTTTATAAGAAATTTATTTATCAATAATTTTCTGATTTAATGCTCTGTATAATAATATATTTAACATTTTAACTTATTTGGTACTAATAATATTTGGAAAATTGGACAATTATTTTTAACAACGCTAACCAAAATGGTTTTTTTGCTTGTGAAATACTTATTTGGCGCTAGTGTTTTTTATACACATGAACGTTCTGTTACTTTACAAAGAACATTGCCTTTTGCGTCATACTTTAATAAAACTGTATCAATATTGTATAAATTACATTTTTAAAATAATGAATATTATATCCCCGTATATTTTTTGCTACACATAATGTTATCCAAATTAATTAATTGAAAATGTTTTTAAAAAGAACGGTCCAATTTTTACTATGGTTTTATATAGGGACACGATAAGTTTCTAATCGGATGAACTAAATAAACAATTGACCAAACTAAATGTTTACCGGAACATATTTGTATTTAGTTATTTCGTTTACAAAAAATAATAACAATTGAAATAATTTAAATAAAAATAGTTTCTTATCTTTGTTGAATTATTTGTTTAGGTTCAACATATTATAGTATGCAACATATACTTTTACTATTGATTTATAGATCACGTTCCTATACAGAAAAATATACATAGATGGCAGACTTAAACTGTGGAATTAAAAAGGGACATGATAAATATCTAATTGGAGGAACTGAATAAATAATTGTGCCAACTAAATGTTTATAAGAACAAATTTGTAATTATTTCAACTACAAATTTACTGTACCCCTAATCCATATATTAAACATATTTAAATGTGTTTTTTTATAAGTCAATTATACATCAATAATTTTCTGATTTGAAGTTCTGTATAATAATATATTTAACATTTTGACTTATTTGGAACTAATAATATTAGGAATATTGGACAATTATTTTATACAACGCTAATTAAATTGCAAATGTTAAAAAAAAAAAATTAACAATTGAAATTATTTAAATAAAAATAGTTTCTTATCGTTATTGAATTATTTGTTTAGGTTCAACATATTAAAGTATACATCGTATACTTTTACTATTGAATTATAGACCACGTTCCTATACAGAATAATATACATAAATGGACAGACTTAAACTGTGGAATTAAAAAGGGACATGATAAATATTTATTTGGGGGAACTGAATAGATAATTGGGCCAACAAAATGTTTACAGGAACAAATTTGTTTGAACATATTTGAACGTGGTTTTTAATAAGCCAATTATACATCAATAATTTTCTAATTTAAAGTTCTGTTTAATAATATATTTAACATTTTGACTTATTTGGCACTAATAATATTAGGAATTTTGGACAATTATTTTTTACAACGATAACCAAAATTGTTTTTTTGCTTGCGAAATATTCATTTGGCGCTAGTGTTTTTAAGACACACGAACGTTGTGTTTTCTTACGAATAACTTTGAAATTTTTAAAATAATGAATATTATATCCCTGTATATTTATTGCTACACATAATGTTATCCAAATTAATTAATTGTAAATGTTTTTAAAAACAACGGTCCTATTTAAACTATGGGTTAATATAGGGACACGATTAATTTCTAGTTAGAAGAACTAAATAATAAATTGGCCCAACTGAATGTTTACAGGAACAAATTTTTATTTAGTTATTTCGCTTACAAATTTTGTTTTACCCCTAATCCCTATAATATCCAAACTTTTAGTTGACCCTTTTATTAACTAAAGTTTTAGTAGTACCTACTTTGTAATTTTGTAAGGTTTTATTATTTACTTAAATTTAATCTTTTGCCTAATAAATTTTGTTATTTGAACAGGTTTTTTCATAAGAAACTTAATCATGAATGATTTTCTAACTTCAGTCTCCGTATAATAATATATTTGACGTTTTGATTTATTTAGTTTGAAAAATATCAAAAATATTTGAAACATTTAATAATACAACGCTAACCAAAATCGTTTGTCTTGCTAGCGTAATATTTTTCCGGCTATAGGGTTTTGTAGAAAAGCTTCAAAGTGCTTATTTGATGGTTTTGACATTTTCATGTCTTAGCTCTGGCACATAACCGAAAAAAGCGTTCGTTACAAAAGCGTAACGAAAAAAGCATCACAAAAAAAGTGTTACGCTGTTATCTGATATGAGATATGAGATAGGGGTAGGGGATAGGGCTGAGTGATAGGGACGGGAGATAGTGGGTAGGGGATAGGGGTAAGATATAGAAGACAAGAGATAAGAGATATGTTGTACGTTCAACGTTCAAATAAGAACTAAATAATAAATTCAAAATAGTTTAATTCTCTATATTTTAAACTATGTTAAGTTACTTTTGGCCAGATAATAAACACTACAATTTGTTGTATATTGTTAAACTGTATATTGTTATATTGTTATATTTATAATATGGTTATTCAGATAACACTAATTAATGTGTACGCAGTGGGGACTGTTCACGGCGTACGCTAATATTGAAAATAATTACTTGTCATTGCTGTTATAGCGTTTCATAATAAACGTCTTTTATTAATCCTAAAGTTGAGTTGTATTTTTCCACAATTAAGTATACAACACAATTTTAGCCAGAAACATGATTGTACATAATTTTTTAATCTCCTTGGCTTATGCTGTAATTGGAAGCTCCATGTTATTATTTTTTTTTTCAATTATAATTCCACAACTAATCTATATTTATTCGGTACTTCAACGAGACATGATAGTGCTCTTTCGTGGTTGCAGACTCGGCTGAAATTTTTTTTAGAAAAGCATCAAATCGTTTATTTGAATGTAATTTGATCCGAGAGGACTAGTACAGTAGAGTATAGCATGCATTAATCATACGCCAAAATAACTCAACAATCTTACTATAATAACAATTCTCAAACCCAAAATACAACTAATGCTGACAAAGATTTTACTAAAATTTTTTCTTCATTTTTAACTGATATCAGATCATTAATCAACCCCAAAATATACTTGTTAACAACAGTAATAATTAAAATTGTTTACAAAAAATGTCTAATGATTCTAATCTTAATAAAACTTCTCTCAAAGTACTTCTTTAGAATTATAATGGACTTCAATAACATAAAAATAAGTTACGAACTATATTAAACGAAAATATTATTGACATAGCTCTAATTAGTGAAACACACTTTACTGAAAAATCACACTTTAACTTATACAACTATACCGCATACAAAATTAATCATCCTGGCGGCTCAGCTCACGCTGGTACTACTATTTTAATATCAAATACCATACAACATAACAAAATCAGACCGTACCAAAAACAACACATTCAAGCGTCAAGCGTGTCAATAAATATTAATAATGTTCCAATTACTATTTCGGCAGTCTACTGTCCTCCTCGTTATAATATACGTCAAGTTGATTTTCAAAAATGTTTCGACACTTACGGGTTTGTATATGAATATGCCCAACTAAATATTTACAGGAACAAATTTTTAATTATTTATTTCGTTTACAAATTTTGTTTTTTCGACACATTAGGTCATTTATATATAGCTGGTGGAGACTTTAACTCAAACAATTTTTATGGAATAACCAAAAAGGAAGTATCCTACGTTCATTAATTACCAATAAACATTTTTCATTTATAAAAATAGAAATCCAAATATTTCACTAAAAACGCAAGAAGATTTTGATAATGCAGCTTATAAATTTGTTCAGCTTTTAAAAAAATCAGCAAATAACTCAACAACGCAGTCGTGTTTATTCATTTAGCTAATTATCTAAAAAAACAGCTTTAAAAATTTAAGTCTGAACCATACGAAAATTATATAAGATCTCTCAACCCTATTGATAACTTTCTATGACGAGCTACTAAAAGACTAACAAAAATCAAAGAATCCTGCCACTACTTAAAGAAGATGGTACTTTAGTCATATCAGTTTACGAAAACGCTTTATGTTATGCTGAGTATCTTACTATACATTCAAATTACACCAAGACATCATACCAGATATAAACGTACTGTTAATATGGTCAACGACTTTCGGTCAAGCTCTCTGCCAATGTCCCTGCCTGTTAAATCCTTTAGTTCAAGCAACAATTAAAAAATTACCATAAGGCAAAGCTCTTAGTAACGACCTTATTACCAACAAAATATTGATAAACTCTCTCAAAAAAAAGTGTTTTCTTTTTAACTTTTATTTATAACGCTATGCTTCGACTTTCCTATTCCCCTCATCTAAAAAATAGCAGTAGTTATTGTCATACCTAAACCTGGAAAATCAAAAAACTTGGTCACGTTGGCTTATTTCGTAATGTCGCACAAGTGTTTGATATATTTGGCCCAGTGGTCTACTTTATAAACTGAAAAAATATTTCCAGTACTTTCAAGACAGTAAATGTATAGTTAGAATAATTTGTGCTAATTCACCTTGCTTTTCTAACACGTTACTAGCTACTTTTGTTGACGATACAGCTATATTAATTTGTCACAAAAATAGAAGCGACGTGGGTCACTATTTACAATACGATAAACATCTGTGAAACATGGTTTAGGAATTGAAAAATAAAAATAAATCCAGTCACGTTACCTTTGCTCTCCGTCCTGAAACATGTCCTGTTGTAATACTCAAAAATACAGATATCACTACTCCAATAGAGACAAAATATCTTGTTTTAATACCAGACAAACGTCTAACCTGGGAATCTCACATCGAAAAATAAATGAAAAAATCAAATATTATAGTATTGCATCTTTTCCGCCTGATTCTAAAATCCAATCTGCCCTCAAGACTAAATTACTCATATATAAGTCAATAATACAACCAATATGGGCTTATGGAATTCAAATGTGGGAACCTGCTAAGCCTTCAACTATAAGACCAATACATGCGTTCCCAAATGTATCACTACGAATGGTCTTAAATGCCCAGAGGGGTACCAAGGTACAAAACTAACCATAACTTACATAAAGACATACAAATAGACACCGTTAACGACTTGCCATATCACATTACTTCAGATTCCACTCAAAACTCAATTTAAATTCAAATCCGAAACTCGATTATCCCCCACGCAGTCTAAAACGTAACTGGAATAGAGACCTACTAACATAAAATAAAAAACTCAATAACATAACCACACTTTACATATAGAGTTGTTACCATTGGATGGCTTCCCTTTCAAGGCATTCAAGCTTTGTGATATAACTTAGAAAAAAAACTTACTAAACATATTTTTGTATAGATTGTTTTTTTTGTAAAGTAAAAAAAAAGAATTATTTTGGTGTCTGCTAAAGTTGTTTAAATGATATTGTATTGTTAACAAGTTTGTAATTATAAATTAATACAATTTTTCAACTACTACATACTTTCATGCCATTTTAAAGAAATTCGTTTTTCAAAGTGCTTATAATTTCTGAATTCTTTTTTTTTACTAACACCATAAAAATGTATAAAGCTTAATCTGTGTATTGAGTTACATTACATTATATTTATGGTTTTTTTCCCTTTAGATCGAAGTCTTTCACAATAAAAACTTACGGGGACGGTAGTTTGTTCTGATAGAGATACGAGAGTACTTATTTATTAGCGTATAATTAGCTATTGCTCATTTTCACACCGTAAGTGAAACTGTATTAAATGGTGGTTCAATATTATAAAATAATAATAATGTCAATTGTCACTTTTATTCTATTAAAACCATTTGCTACTATTACAGAAATAAAATAATTATTTAATGAACAAAAATCTAAAATTCATTTTACTTCGAATTGTTAACACAAAAAATTTAATGACTGCTATAGCATTGATACAGTGAATGCATTATTTAACAATCAGTTCTGTTTTCGGTTTATTCGATTTTAACCATAATGGGATTTGTAATTTTCTACTTTTGACCAAGTAAAGTACCAACCACATACGTTTTAAAAATTATAGATCTATTAATCGAGTAGGTTAGTTTACGGGGAAAAAATTATTGTGACTTTAGACTAGAAAAAATCTTGACAAAACCACTACGGTAAATTTACGAACAGTCGGTATAATTTGGCAAAAAATGTCATAAACAATATTATTACAAATCAATAACTCAGTACATAATAAACAATACATAGACTCAAATTATTCTTGTATTCAATGGTCAAAATATATTATTGTATTCAATAAAATAACTATATTACACTCGGTTTATATTTATTTAAATTATAATTTTATAATTGTGAATGTTGTTATTATATTTAACATTTTCCTGATTGTCATTAGTCTAAACATTCGGACTTCTTACTGTAAACATTAGCTATAAACATTAAACTAATCGCAAACTGACCCTACATTAAGTGTAAACGAAAGCCCCAATTCCGGAAACACTTTATCTATGAAAAATTCGATTTTTTCATCGAGTTGCTGTTCAATACCTGTTTGCGATTTTTCAGCATAATCTGTGTGATTTTCTACTGATATGGGCTTCATCTGATCGAATATTATGTTTAGTTCTTTTTTCATTTTTGACAAAATATCGATGAAAGTATTCATTTGTATAAGTAACTGTTCCTCATTGTACCTTCCCTCACTTCTATTATAAAATTTTTCGCCATCGAAATTTGTTATTTCAATAAAACTCAACAAGATTAGGATTTTCGAAATATACAAATTTGTGTTCAGAGGAGATGTTATAAAAAATTTATTTTATACAACGCTAATCAAAATTGTTTTTTTGACTGCGAAATATTTTTTCGGCGCTACTTAGTGTTTTTTTATACACATGAACGTTCTGTTTTCTTTCAAATAACATTGCCATTTGCGTCATACTTAAACAAAACTGTATAAGTACAGTATAAATTACATTTGTTAAGTAATGTATATTATATCCCTTTATATTTTATTTTACACATAATGTAATCCAAATTAATTAATTGCAAATGTTAAAAAAAAAAATTAACAATTGAAATTATTTAAATAAAATTCCAATTACTATTTCGGCAGTCTATTGTCCTCCTCGTTATAATATACGTCAAGCTGATTTTTAAAAATTATTCGACCCATTAAGTCATTTATATGTAGCTGGTGGAGACTTGAACTCAAAACATTTTTTATGGGATGTAACTGGAATAACCAAAAATGATAATTCCTACGTTCATTAATTACCAATAAACATTTTTCATTTAATTCTCGTTCAAGTCCAACTTAAGGGTCAACTCATGCCAATAGGCATCCCGATATTTTTGGTGCCTAATACCCAGTTTGGATTTCGTGCCAGTCACTCTACAATTCACCAAATCCATAGATTGACAGATACGATCGCTTCAGCATTTTAAAACAAGCAATATTTTACTGGCCTATTTCGTAATGTCGCACAAGCGTTTGATAGATTTGGCCCAGTGGTCTACTTTACAAACTGAAAAAATATTTCCAGTCCCTATATGTATCCCTTAAAATAAAACTATACTTTCAAGACAGAAAATTTATAGTCAAAAAAATTTGTGCTTATTCACCTTGCTTTTCTAACACGTTACTAGCTACTTTTGTTGACGATACAGCTATATTCATTTGTCACAAAAATAGAAGCGACGTGGCTCACTATTTACAATACGATAAACATCTGTGAGACATGGCTTAGGAATAAAAATAAATCCAGTCACGTTACCTTTGCTCTCCGTCATGAAACATGTCCTGCTGCAATACTCAACAACACAGTTATCACTACTCCAAATGAGACAAAATATCTTGGTTTAATACCAGACAAACGTCTAACCTGGGGACCTCACATCAAAAAATAAATGAAAAAATCAACTATTATTATATTGGATCTTTTCTGCCGGATTCTTAAATCCAAGCTGCCACTCAAAACTAAATTACTTATACATCAACAATAAAACCAATACATGCGTTTCCAAATATATCACTACGAATGGTCACAAATGCCCCAAGAGGTACCAAACGTTACTGGAATAGAGACCTACTAACATAAAATAAAAAACTCAATAACATTACAACACTTTACATATAGAGTTGTTACCAATGGATGGCTTCCCTTTCAAGGCATTCAAGCTTTGTAATATAACTTAGAAAAAAAACTTACTGTACATATTTTTGTATAGCTTGTTTTTTTTTGTAAAATAAAAAAAAGAATTTTTTGGTGTCTGCTAAAGTTGTTTAAATGATATTGTATTGTTAACAAGTTTATAATTATAAATTAATACAATTTTTCAACTACTACATACTTTCATGCCATTTTAAAGAAATTCGTTTTTCAAAGTGCTTATTATTTCTGAATTCTTTTTTTTTACTAACACCATAAAAATGTATAAAGCTTAATCTGTGTAATGAGTTACATTACATTATATTTATGGTTTTTTCCCTTTAGATCGAAGTCTTTCACAATAAAAACTTACGGGGACGGTAGTTTGTTCTGGTAGAGATACGAGAGTACTTATTTATTAGCGTATAATTAGCTATTGCTCATTTTCACACCGTAAGTGAAACTGTATTAAATGGTGGTTCAATATTATAAAATAATAATAATGTCAATTGTCACTTTTATTCTATTAAAACCATTTGCTACTATTACAGAAATAAAATAATTATTTAATGAACAAAAATCTAAAAATCATTTTACTTCGAATTGTTAACACAAAAAATTTAATGACTGCTATAGCATTGATACAGAGAATGCATTATTTAACAATCAGTTCTGTTTTCGGTTTATTCGATTTTAACCATAATGGGATTTGTAATTTTCTACTTTTAACCAAGTAAAGTACCAACCACATACGTTTTAAAAATTATAGATCTATTAATCGAGTAGGTTAGTTTACGGGGAAAAAATTATTGTGACTTTAGACTAGAAAAAATCTTGACAAAACCACTACGGTAAATTTACGAACAGTCGGTATAATTTGGCAAAAAATGTCATAAACAATATTATTACAAATCAATAACTCAGTACATAATAAACAATACATAGACTCAAATTATTCTTGTATTCAATGGTCAAAATATATTATTGTATTCAATAAAATAACTATATTACACTCGGTTTATATTTATTTAAATTATAATTTTATAATTGTGAATGTTGTTATTATATTTAACATTTTCCTGATTGTCATTAGTCTAAACATTCGGACTTCTTACTGTAAACATTAGCTATAAACATTAAACTAATCGCAAACTGACCCTACATTAAGTGTAAACGAAAGCCCCAATTCCGGAAACACTTTATCTATGAAAAATTCGATTTTTTCATCGAGTTGCTGTTCAATACCTGTTTGCGATTTTTCAGCATAATCTGTGTGATTTTCTACTGATATGGGCTTCATCTGATCGAATATTATGTTTAGTTCTTTTTTCATTTTTGACAAAATATCGATGAAAGTATTCATTCGTATAAGTAACTGTTCCTCATTGTACCTTCCCTCACTTCTATTATAAAATTTTTCGCCATCGAAATTTGTTATTTCAATAAAACTCTTGAACAAGATTAGGATTTTCGAAATATACAAATTTGTGTTCAGAGGAGATGTTATTTGAAAAAATATATTAGCGGCTTTCATGTACTGTATAACTGGATCGCTCTTTTTGACTGATATCACAAAGGATTCAATAAAGACATATTTTTCATTAGGTTTCATTGTCGAATGATAGAGTTCTGATAAAGACGTGTAGTATAAATATAAGTCTCTTAATATTTTAACAAAGTAAGCGCTCATCAGGTCGTAGAGGAGACGAATTATACCGTTAATATTTTGCTCGTTGACTTCAGTGACGATCAGACTTTGAAGACCGTATTTCTTTTCATTCACAACAACCATCAAGTCTCCCAAATAAAGTGACCATTTAGGGAGAGAATTTAGTATCCCCTTTGTTAGCGTAATTTGTGTTTGAGGGTCGGGAATTTTATTTAAAACGGTTGTTTGTGACTCCTTTATGTAATTGAAACCCATGAGAAAGTAATCCATTTCTATGAACTCTTTTATTGCATTATTAATCAAAGGGTATAATATGATCATTTTTTCGACTTCGCTGATCTCCTTGTAATATATTTCCTTACGTTTTACGTCGACCGTGTTCCAACCTAAGGTTGAATTGCCAAATTTTTCTTTTAAAAGCTCCGCTGGACGACAGGAGGTTTTGAAAAAATTGATAGCGGTATTTTCTAGTTTTCCGAATTCTATTAAAATATTTTTTAATTTGTCATTAATATATGGATCAACGTTAGTTCCGTCATTAGGTAAGCTGATCAGTTTTTGCAAGCTAATAAAGTGATCCAGGATATCGAAAAAAGCGGTTTTTAACTCGGTTTGCGTAATTAAAAAACTGAAAAACGATAGCGCACTTTTCATGCGCGAAACTAGGGTTTCCGGGTTTAATAGCTGTATAAACTTTTGCAGACATTCCCGATGAACGAAAGCGGTCATAAACGTGCATGTTGTGCCAAGTCTGTATAAATATGTTTGATATATTAGAAAATCAATAGTGTACTGGCAACTCAGGAAAATTTGGGTACGTCGAATTTTATTAGGTAATATCCTGGGTTTTATCGAGAGTTCTCCTTGGTCATTTTTCATAATCAATTCGTGTATGCTTACTAGATTAGTTCTTTTTTCTTCGATGATTTGCAGCGGCGGCAAACCAAGCCATCCCGGATAACTCAGAAGTTCAGACATCTCTTCTATGGGGTTTGCCGCAATCGAATCAGATACCATACTGCTGCATAGTACAAGAAACATCAAACCGCTTAAAGAGCGTTGAGATAACATTTTTATTTTTTGAAAAATTTAAATCACGTGTAATTACGAACTTTGAACGAATTACTGAGAACCGAACAATCCGGATAGCTAACTAGGTATGAAAAATTATTGTACGTGTTGGACTAGTTTTAAACCTTACGCATTTTATCGCGGATGTGTATAATGAATATATTTTGTGCACAACAACAGTTAAAGTAAACACAAACGGTATGTTTGAGTTTTATTTCGACTGCCACTCCACCTCCTCATCCCCACTTATAACCACCACCACCGACTGTATCAGATTGCCGTTCCGTGCTGCTTCAACCACTGCCTCTGTACCGATTGTTTTTATTTTAAACGAACCGTTTGTGATTTTTTGTGCGGCATCGTTTGTTTTTGGATTTTATCGAACATTTTTTTTTCCTCTGACTCCACTCTTATATTGGACCACCTTTTAATTCAAGTTCACATTCTTCTTCTTAGAATTCCTCTCCTAACGGAGGTTTGAAATCATCATATTAATATGGATTTTCTATTGGGCTGCCTTGAATATTTGGTTGTTGTTGTAATCAAACCATTGCCTCAGATTTTGCATTCATGATGATTGTTACTAGGAATAATTAATAATGTGGTGGGTTTTCCGTCTCCTTCCACATCGCAGTGATGCAACTATACCGTTGTACTCAGCTCTGCTTGCATTTCTTCAAGCCTAAGCCGTTCCAATGTCATTCATTTTCCGCCTTAGCTCGATACTGATGTAGCTGCTACCCTATACTTGCTAACTTTTATTAGGCACTTGTTGTGTTTCATACCCACTTTAGTGATTTAAAAGAGTTAACACGGCACATTATCTGAGTTTGTAACTCCATGAATACTTTTTCTGTTTTATTATGAACTGGCATAGCATTTTTGGGTTGTTTATACTGTTGATAATATTGTTTCTTTATTTATACAGGCTGATTGTATTATTGACACATAAAAACATAATATAATATTAGAATAACATTTAATAATAATTGAACATAATGACATTCTTTTACCATTTAAATTCAACAGTTATTTCAGTCTATTCAGGTTTTAGTATCGATGCAATAGTTAAGAAGGTATTGGTTTTGTCATGGTGTGTTTGCTTTACTTTGGTGGATCAAAAGTAGTAAAAGATAATTTCTTCTCGTTGCACTGAATAGGTTAGGTACAATTTTTCGGCATTCCGATCATCCAATCATATCAATACAAAGTGGTTCTCAATTGACAGAAATTGTCGTAATGCTATAGCAGTTATGCCCACCAAAGTTTATATTAAGTCAGTCCTACTAGAGTTTTGTACCCTCATATTAACCATAGTTTTAGTTGCACCTACTTTGTATTTTTGCATAAGTTACCTATTGTTTTACTTAAATTTATAGCGATGATAAGGTACAAATTGTGCACAATATATTTTGTTATTTGAACGGGTTTCTTTATAAGAAACTTATTCATCAATAATTTTCTGATTTAAACCTCTGTATAATACTATATCTAACATTTGGACTTATTTGGTACTAATAATATTAGGAATATTGGACAATTATTTTAATAACGCTAACCAAAATTGTTTTTTTGCTTGCGAAGTATATATTCGGCGCTAGTGTTTTTTTGTGCACATGAACGTTCTGTTGTTTTTACAAATAACATTGCCTTTTGCGTCATACTTAAATAAAACTGTATCAATATATTATAATTTACATTTTTTAAGTAACGTATATTATATCCCTTTATATTTTGTTATATACATAATGTTATCCAAATTAATTAATTAAAAATGTTTTTAAAAAGAAAATTAAAAATAGAAAATATTTAAATAAAAAAAGATTCTTATCTTATTGAATTATTTGTTTAGTTTCAACATAAAGTATATAACATATATTTTTACTATTGATTTGTAGACCACGTTACTACACAGAAAAATATACATAGTTGGGCAGACTTAGGAAAAAAATTAAGGACATGATAAATATCTAATTGGAAGAACTAAATAAATAATTGGCGCAACAAAATGTTTACAAAAACAAATGTTTATTAAGTTATTTCAAATACAAATTTATTGTGCCACTAAACCCTATAATTAATAATCTTTTAGTTCGACCAACTTTGTATTTTTGCAAGAGTTACCTACTGTTTTACTTAAATTTATAGCGATGATAAGTAACAAATTGTGCCCAATATAATTTCTTATTTAAACGGGTTTTTTTATAAGAAACTTATTCATCAATAATTATCTGATTTAAAACTCTCTATAAAAATATAACTAACATTTTTACTTATTTGGTACTAATAAAATTAGAAATATTTGGATTATTGGACAATAATTTTATACAACGCTAACCAAAATTGTTTTTATACCCGCGAAAGAATTATTAGGCGCTATAGTTTTTTTAACGTTCTGTTTTATTACAAATAACATTGCATTTTGCGTCATACTTTAAGAAAACTGTTTTTATAAAGACTAAATAACATTTGTCAAATAAGGAATATTATATTGATTTAAATTTTTATCGACACATAATAGTTACCAAATTAATTAATTGAAAATAATTTTAAAAGGGAAAACTAAAAATTAAAAATATTTAAATAAAAAAAAGATTTTTATCTTTATTGAATTATTTGTTTAGGTTCATTAGGTTCATTTTAGGTTGTTTATATACAACATATATTTTTATCGATTTGTATACCACGTTCATACACAGAAAAATATATTTAGTTGTGCAGATTTAAACTGTGGAAAAAAATTAAGGACAAGATAAATATCTATAATATATAAATATAATTTTTTTTTATACCCCTATTCCCTATAATAGCCAAACTTTTAGTTGGACGCTGATTTTATTAAGCCAGTCCAACTAGAAATGTTTTGTACCCTTACATTAACCATAGTTTTAGTTCGACTAACTTTGTATTTTTGGAAGAGTTACTAATTTACTTATTTTTATACCAATCACACGGTAAATCTTGTGCCCAATATATTTTTTTATTTGAACGGTTTCTTTAAAAGAAATTTATTTATCAATAATTTTCTGATTTAATGCTCTGTATGATAATATATTTAACATTTTGATTTATTTAGGTTAAAAAGTATCAAAAATATTAAATAATTTAACGCTAGCCAAAATGGTTTGTCTTGCTAGCGAAATAGTGTTTCCGGCTTTAGGGTTTTTTAGAAAAGCATCAAAGCGATTATATAAAAGGGGTTTTATCCAAGAAAACTAGTCCAGTAGAGTATAGATATAATGGAATTAAAGCATAGAGGGGACGGAGAGGTCACAGGTCTACAGGAATTATTATAAATGTAAGTGACAAATTTTTATTTAGTTATTTCGTTATCAAATTTTGTTTTACACCTAATCCCTATAATAATCAAATTTTTTGTTGGATCAAGTTTTTATTAAGCCAGGCCCATTAGAAATGTTTTGAACCCTAATATTAACTATAGTTTTAGTAGCACCAAATTTTTATTTTTGGAAGAGTTACTGATTTACTTTAATTTATATCGATCACACTGTAAATCTTGTGTCCAATATATTTTGTTTTTTGATGGGGTTACTTTATAATGAACTTATTTATCAGTAATATTCTAATTTAATGCTCTGTATAATAATATAATTAATATTTTGACTAATTTGGTACTAATAATATTTGGAGTATTTGTAATATTGGACAATTATTTTTTACAACGCTAACCAACATTTTTTTTTTGCTTGTGAAATATTTATTCGGCGCTAGCGTTTTTTATACACATGAACCTTCAGTTTTCTTACAAATAACATTGCTGTTTGCGTCATACTTTAATAAAACTGTATCAATATAGTGTAAATTACATTTTTTAAATAATGTGTATTATATCCCTTTATATTTTATTCTACACATAATGTTATCCAAATTAAATAATTGTAAATGTTTTTAAAAACAACGGTCCAACTTTTCTAACTTGAGTCTCTGTATAATAATATATTTGACGTTTTGATTGGTTTTGCTTACTTAAGGGTTTAGTAAGCGATGGTTTAAAAATTACAATAATAATAATAATGGTAACAATAACAGATCTAGCGGTAACAACGGCGGTAGAAATTATAATAATCGTAGTAATAACAACGAAAATTATAGGAATACAAGACGCGATAATGGAGACGATAGGGGTAGAAACAGAAATTTTTCGGATAGTCATGAGGAAGACTTTGATAGGCGCAATTCAAAAAACTATAACGCGCGTTTTAAGAACAATGACAGAGAGACGATAGAGATAATAACTCGGGCGATCAGCAAAGCAATGCAAAAAACTAATGGGTCAAAACCCGGAAGCCAGGTCGAGTTTTGATACTAAACATTCTCAAAAACCTGACTTTAATGTAAATCAAGCAACTTTAGATAACCCCCCCCCCCCAAATAGAGCGCATAAGTTGTTGTATATTTAATGATGTAAATTATATAGGGAAAGACCCAGTTATAATAGGCAGTCTAAATAATGTATTATATAAATTTCTTTTGGACAGTGGAGCGAGCGTCAGTGTTGTTAGTGATAAGATACTTCCAAAAGAACAAGTAATTAAATCCTATGGCGCGACACAATTATATGCTGCTAATGGAGAAAAATTACAATTGATTGGTAGAACAATCATAGAAGTATATTTCAACGATATACTTGTAAAAATACAATGCGCGGTCGTTCAAAATTTGAATTGTAACAGTCTTTTAGGGGTGGACTTTTTAAATAAATTTAAGGGAATTATTAATTTCGCTGATTCTAAAATAGAACTTAATGTTAATAATGAAAAAATACAAATACATTTTCTTAGCGGTAATGACAATACAGTTAACACCGTTGTAAATGAGATGAACAATTCAAATTTCGATGACAGGGAAAGAATACAAGAAATGGCAACATCGGCCTGTGTATTAGCGCAAATCCCTCGCGACGGTTATTGTGGAGGCAATGCACTCGTTAGCGTATTAAATGAGCAGTATGTTGAAGTTAGTTCTCATGATATTATGGAATTATTGGAAATACAGTTTGAAAAAACTGCCATGTGGTTAGAAGCAGAAGATCTCGCTGCAGTAGTCGATTTTTTTAACTATAACTTGATTGTTATCTCGAAATCCGATAGGGCATATGAAGAAGGTACCATTGCCTTTTCAAAACCAAATCGCAATTACGTTATGATATTGTTCTCACACCGTCATTGGACACCTCTTATGTTCAAACCCGACGCTAATAAAATTAATGAATTTCAAACAATAACTATAATAAATGATGACGATGATTTAACCGTCAGAAAGCAAATATTAAAGCAACGAATTAAAAATCATGACTACACTTGTGAGAATAATATTGTAAATGGTAACGGTCCAGACGAAATTCGACACGGCGATTGTACTTAGGACGCGCGCGTCACAGAGCAGGCGCTAACGGTCAGTAATAAATTCCGCGAACAGGCCCCACGCGATGAAAGTGTTCCCAACATAGAATTTGATATCAACCCGGCGCTATCCGATTTCGAATATAATAAATTACATAATCTTTTAAATAAATATAGCGCTATTTTTTCAAAATCTAAATATGATTTGGGCGAAGTAAAAATTAAACCCGTTGAATTTAAATTATCGAGCGATCGAATAATCAATATTCCTAATTTTAAATTAAGTCGCGTCGAAAGGGAGGAAGTCGAAAGACAGACACAGGAATTACTAAAAGCCGGTATTATTGAAAAATCGAATAGTCCATATTCTAATCCTGTATTTTTAGTAGGTAAAAATATGCCCCAAGGTAATAAGCATGCGTCAATCCCGCGAGAATATCGAATGGTTTTAGACTACAGGCAACTTAATTCTATTATTTATAAGGAAAGTTTTCCAGTGCCACTAATTCAAAATATTTACGATACATTAGGCGGAAACCAATACTTTTCATGTATGGACGCAAACGCAGGTTATTATCAGATACCGTTGGCCGAAAACTCGCGAGCTTTTACCGCATATTCGACAGCAACGGGCCATTATGCTTTTCGCGTTTTACCAATGGGAATATGTAATGCAGTAGAAATCTATCAAGGCGCGGCGTGTAGAATACTAGCAGGTTTAATGTATAAGCATGTAGTGAATTATATCGACGACACCGTCGCCTACGGGAAAACTTTTGATGACCATTTGATTTCGTTAGAATTAACTTTTGAGCGCTTCTTAAAGTATAATTTAAAACTAAAGCCTTCCAAATGTAAGTTCGGCTATCAAGAAATAAACATTTTAGGCAATATTATTGACACTAGGGGTATCACACCGACTGATGAAGGACTAGAGTCTATAAGAAAGTTTCCCACCCCGCGCACAATTAAGCAGCTAAGATCATTTTTAGGCCTCGTCAACTTCTTTCGTAGATTTGTGGTTAGCTATAGTAAGATAGCTAAGCCATTAACTGACTTAACTAAGGGAACTTTTAAAAATAAAAAATCGAACATATAAAATATTTACAGCATACTATAACAGCCGTTAGGAACCCTGATTTAAGCGATCAAAAATGGTTAAGTAAAGCTAAGAATTACTTATTTAAGAATAACAGCGTTTTATACTATAAGTCGAATTATACAAATTCTAATAAATTAACATTGGCATTACCTAGCAAATATATTAATGATATTATTAGGGAGAATCATGATAGTCCCCTAAGCGCGCATTTAGGTTTTAGTAGGACTTATGCTAAAATAAAATAAAAATATTTTTGGCCTAAGATGCGCAAAGACATTAAAAATTATGTTTTATTTTGTTCCGCGTGCCAAAAACGAAAACCCCACAAACAGCCTAAACCACCTACGATAGGGCATTATCCGTTGGATAAAGGGGAAGTTATGCAAGAAATTTATTTGGATTACGTAGGACCGTTACAAAGTTCAAGGGGTAATAAATACATTTTAGTCGCTACTGATCGCGTATCTAAATATTGTGTAGCCAAAGCTTATCAGCACGCAAACGTTAGGTCCACAGTTAAATTTCTATTAGAATTTATTTTAAAGTACGGCCCAATAAAAATCGTTCGAAGTGACAACGGTACACATTTTTCTGCAAAAGTAGTGGTTGAGCTTTTAGAAGCCCTACATATTGATAAGAAATTCGGAATACCTTTCAAACCGACTTCGCAAGGACAAGTAGAGAGACAGAACCAAATTTTAATTGACATGTAAGCACCGTACGTACAAGAAAATAATAAGTGGGTTGACTATCTACCTTATATAGTTTTCGCTTATAACACTTCCAAGCATGAAATAACGCAATATACACCGCACTATTTATTGCACGCGTATAACCCGAAAAGCATTTACGATATCGCGCTTATACCGATGAAACCCACCGATGAAAACATTATATCAGAAATAGATAAGTTAGTATGTTAGGAAAACATTACCAGAAATTATAAAAAATGCAGCGTTAAAGTCTGATTTGAAGAAAGCTAATTTGGGTAATAATATTTCATATAACGTAGGTGAAAAAATTTTGGTAAAAGTCCCTGTACGTGACAATAAGTTCTCTAATCGCTATGAAGGCCCCTATGAAGTAATGAAGAAGTTAGGCCCTTACAGCTATTTAGTTAAGTTACCAAAACATGGCCAACTGGTGGATGCACCAGTCCATGTAGACCAAATCAAGCCATATAACTCTCGGGAAAATTAATAAATTAATAATTTTATATTATTCTATTTTCACTTTCAGCACTTCCCTAATTTTGTTCGGCACAAAGCCGTTAAATTTTTATCTTTATCAAATAAAAATAATTTTCACGCTATATTTACGCTACAATATTTGTTTTCTTTTAATCATAACGAATAAATTACCAAAGCGAAATTTGATAGGGACAATGAAATTTTCCCAGGCAGTAGCAACGCGTTTGATAGGAAAAGAGAATGAAATGCTTGGTAAGCACTTCTGTTTACCGGTAAGCCAGTAGCCGTGGCTCTCGCTAGATACAGGAGTGTCTCACGATCAGTCGTTCTCATCGCCCTGTTCACTACACTACTTTTATCAACAGAACTTCGCGTCGAGAATCATCGTACTTAACTTCAATTTATTTTTTATTTTTTTCTTTTGTGCGCTTAAATACATTTAATTTTATACGACCGGTGTTTACGGATCTAAACTTTAATAACTTTTATTTTATTGATTTTATTCGTTTACCTTATTGTAAATTTTAATTACATTACTTAGTGTCGTTAACAATTTTATTATTTTTTAAATAATATTTTAGTCAGACCTTATTTCAAGACATTTACTCCTTTCGTTATCGTATTACATATCGGTGTTTTCGCGCAACTACAAGTAACTCGATAGTTACATATACGAATTACTTGAAAAAATTAAACTTCACGGATAAATTAGTAAGTCAATTTTTGACATTTACGATTATTCAATATTTTCGTTTTAATACTTTGCCCCTTTGTTGTCCTATTAAAATGGCGCGAGTAATATCTTTGATTTCCATTATCACCCTCCTAGTAGTATTAGGGTTAGGGCAAAATAGCCACTATACAAATACGCAAATTAATAGTTCAGGAATCTATTTTGAAAATCTGCACGATATAAAATTTACAAAAACTTCATATAGGTTGGTAGTTTTCATCGATATTAAGAATTATGAGCAAAAGTATAGGGATATTAATATTATGCGAGAAAGCTTAGAAAAAACCTGCTCAAATCAAGCTGCGCGTTTAACTAAGACTTGTTTCAATTTTAATAATTTAATGACGCATTCATTGTACGAAATGGATAGGTATTACGAAGATTTATATCATTTATTATATTTTAGGGAAAAACGAGCGCTAATAAACGTGTTAGGCACTATTAGTAGGTTTATGTTCGGTACTCTGGATGAAGATGATTTAGTAGAAATATATCATCACATCAATAACAATACGCAGCGTACTAAGACAGCGTTGAAATTGCAGAAAAAACAAACAATAATTTTACAATCCGGATTAAATAATATTAAATCTTTGGCCGAAAAATTAAATAATAATACAGTTAAGTTAAGTAATATTTTGGTAGAAGTACAAGGCCAGCAAGATAAATTAAAAAATACTTTGGACGATTATTCATTATCAGAAAATGTTTTGGAATACATAATGAATCTTAATAGTAGCATTAATGAATTTAATTTAGAATCGCGAGATTTAATTACTGCAATTTCAACTGCTCGTCTGGGTCAAATACACCCAAACGTAGTCAACACTAGTATTTTGGTAGAACAGCTTAGATCAATTGAAAAAGATCTACCGGAAAATGAACAACTGCCTATACCACTTAGCTCACGTTTTAATATCTTAGATTTTGTCAGTCTGACAGATTTATCGGTAGCTTTCACGGAAAATAACTTAATTTATAATAAAGAAATACCTATTTGCCAAAAACAAATTTACCAAATCTTTCATGTCACGCCTTTTCCGAGTAAGCTATCACAAAATCAGGTGACTTACATACAGCCGACAATCGAATTTTTGGCCATAGGGATTAATAGGGAAACATTTGTACCAATGACTTTAGACGCGTACAATAAGTGTAAACATGTAAGGACCGCATATATCTGTTTATATCCACAACAATTTCCACGTAGGCCGATACAAACGTGTGAAACGTTATTTTTCTTAACAAGGTCCGAAATTCCTGCGATTTGCGATATGAGACATAACTTTGTCACATTG